>NW_008586776.1:11698-23936 GCF_000691845.1 Merops nubicus | reverse complement strand
GGCATTGCGGGAGAAAAAGGAGAGCGAGGGGACCCGGGGTTCCCAGGTAAAGTAGCCTCTGATTGCTCACTTCAAGAATGCAAAATTCTAGAGATTCTAGAGCAACAGGATAACGTTGCCCAGTTTGGGTATTTTTGTAATCTATAAATATAAATACTTCAGTCTGCTCTTGGGATTGAGATTTGAGGAATCTGGCATCCAGATGGGGCACAAATCTGGGTGAAAATGAGCATGTCCAAGAACAGCCCAAATCTAATGCTCAGTCCCACTTTACTTCTTGAGTGCTGTTGTGCACTTGTGCACTGATATTTAACATTCAGGGATTCCAGCCCAGGGCCCAGACCGTGGCTGAGCAGACACAAGTGCTGCAGCCTCAACATGACAACGTTC
Source organism: Merops nubicus (assembly GCF_000691845.1). Lineage (NCBI taxonomy): Eukaryota > Metazoa > Chordata > Aves > Coraciiformes > Meropidae > Merops > Merops nubicus. The sequence continues at coordinate 23,546 of NW_008586776.1, read as the reverse complement.
TCACTCTTCACACCTTCCTCCAGTTTGACTTGTGCTCTAGCATGCTCTCTGGTTGGTTTTTTTCAGGAGAGAGAGGGAGACAAGGACTCAAGGGTGAACCAGGCTATCCAGGAAACATTGGGGTGAATGGACTCAAAGGTGGTCCAGGAGATCTTGGCCCAGAAGGACCAGCAGGTACTGGACTAGGCATCTGAGTTCTGCAATTCGTGGTGGGACTGTGGAACAACCTCACCTTGTTGTTTCCTTAGCCCTGGCTGGCCTGTCTAAGCTGAGGCTTAAACAAGAGGGTTGACAAGAAGATGAAATTTTCTTTGACACTCATGTAAAGTGTCACTTTATCCTGTTGTGACTGATCCTGTGGGTCAACCATGTGGTGAATGCTGCACGATGGAAACCTGAAGGAATTCCTTTAACAAGGAGGGAAGACCTCAGTTAGGTGCAAGCAGTAGCAGCTTCTTTGCTGCTGTTTATGGGCAGGGCTGCTCTAAAATTTTCCAAATATTCTGTCCATTCCCTCCCTAGAGACAAACCTACCTAGAAGGATGGCTCCAAGTGTCATTTGGGTAGTGGTGTAACTAGCAGGTGGAATCTCAAATTGTTACCAAGATTAAAGATGGGAAGATTAAATATGGGATAACAGTGAAAGTAGTTATTGGTAAATAATTACTTAAATTCACTTAAAGTAAATTAAAACCAATTGAGTTATTCAGTATGTGAACTGTTCCAGTGTGTCACTTGATGAATGGTGAAGAGTGTCATTGCATTGGTAAGTGCTATGGTAGTAGTGATGGTGAGGACAGATTTGGATCTGGTTTTGCTTTATCTAAAGAGTAGTTTATTCACCCATCTTATGAGTTAAGTGTAGGAACAGAAGCTGTAAGATGGAGGAGGGAGCTCTCCCAGCCTGGATGTGTAGTACAGGAACATTTTTCTTCTTGTTTTTAGGAATACCTGGAAATGCTGGTCTGAGAGGAAGCCCTGGGCCACCAGGACCTCCAGGGCAGCCAGGATCTGTGGGATTCCCTGGAGCTCGTGGAACAGCAGGACCTAAAGGTATATCTGGAGTCTGCATGTGGGGGGAAAAATTGGGCCAGAAAATGAGTGTTTCAGCCAAGTCTATCACAGCAGGCAGGCAGCACCATTATGTGTGGGCCAGCTGTGCGTGGGATATCAGCTCATTTCTTGGCTATGTTAGTGCAGGCACCAGCTGCTCTAAGTGAGCAGAGGAGTGGTTGGAAAGGCTCCTACTCAATTTGGATCACTGATGGGTGTTCACTGAGGGTAAAACCCGCAGGGTGAGAGCAGTGAGAAAAATTTTCCATGATGAGGTCTATGTGAAGGAAGACTTTACATACTGTGTTCCCCTGTGTCAGGTTTCTCACGCATGTTGTAGTCTCCATGAAATATCTTATGCATTTCCACCTAACTAGATTATTTGCTTATTTGCTCACTTGTGTGTTCCCAATGTCTCTTTAGGGTTTCATGGATTTCCAGGTTTGAATGGTCTGAATGGCTTGCCAGGCACAAAAGGGTCTCCTGGAACACCAGGTAAAGGAAATGTGTAGTAACAGTGTCATAGCTGGGAAATCATCATGGGAGCAGTGTTCCCCTGTTCCTCCTGGTTCTGAATTTGATTATAACCTGAAGAAAAACTTCAGGATACTGAATGCTCATGGATAAATTATTCTTGAACACCAGGAAGAATAGGATGCAGCCTGTGAAGAGGTTTTTTTGGTGATGGTTGTCCTTGAATTCCTGAAGGACTATGTCACTGATGGAAAGTCAGTTGAATGAAATCGTAAAACCCTTCAGTTTCTAAGGGATGTTTGGTTTTAGCAGGGCAGCATCACATGCTCAGTGAGGGCATGTTTCCTTACAGCTTTCCACAGCCCTTCATTTTGTGGAGCTTGATAAAGGCATCAGTAAAATCAGAAGCTGTTTCGTTTGCTTAGATTCTGGATTCTGCTTTTGGGAAGCTTCTGCTGGATTTTTTTTTCATATTTTCAGCCATATGAAATAGAATGTGGTTCTGCTTTGCAAATAGTGTTTTACTAAATGTTAAGTGGTAGAGAAAGACCTTTCCAAAGAGACTTGTTTAGTTACAGTCATCTTGTAAAGTAGCACTTCAAATTTATGACAGAGTAAAAGCTTCTGGGAAGACCAGAACAGTCATATGCTTCTCTCTCAGCAGAGAGAGTAGTAAATGACTGGGTTTTTTATTACAACTCAGTTGTAATAATTTAACTGCTGTTAGGCAACATGAATATCTTCTCTTTGTTCACCATGTTTAATTAGGTCTGAGTGAAGTTGGACTGAAAGGCCCCGCAGGTCTCCCAGGTCCGAAGGGTGAAGAAGGTTCTCCAGGCTTGGTTAGAGGGCCTCTGGGATTCCCTGGACCAAAAGGCTCATCAGGAGACATGGGTAAATATTGATGTTCTGGAAGCCCAGCAGGATGTATTGTAGCTCAGGTTAATGGGCTGCATGGTCAGCAGCATTACCAAAGAGAACTCCTGAAGACACAGAAGTGGTTAGTTCTTTAACAGTTAAACATTAAATCTGTGATGTGGCTATATATTTGAGAAGCAGTTGGCTACACAGTTCTTACAGTGTCTATACCTCTCCTGAACTGCAGAATATGTAGGAATTTTTCCCCTCATGTAGTGAGATGTCTCTTTGTTCACTTCGATATAAATGCTACTCAGCCACACTACTTTTGCCCGTGCCTGTGAAGAGCACTGAAGGGTTTTGGGTATACTCTCTCACTTTGTATTTCTTATGCTAGGTCCCCCTGGGCCTGTGGGACTGCCTGGCTTGCCAGGAACACCCGGAGTTTCTCTTCCTTCTGATATACGTGGGAGACCTGGGGATGCTGGCCATCCAGGAACTGATGGGAGTTCAGGTATGAAGAAAGGCCTCGTAAGGAGGGTGGACTGAGAGGGTTTCTGTTTCTTTACGTGCTTCCATTGAAGAGCTCTGAAGGTAAATGACTTGGATGAGTAATGTCATTTTAATAACCTGAGGTTTAGATCAAGGATTAAGAATGAGATCTGGTTTAGGTTCTAAAGCTGTCTATCCATGTTTGTTTCACCTGTTGTGGTACTGAAGGCAGACTCAAACACTCAGGTAGGTACTTAAGTCCAGCATAGTATGTCTAAATGTGGACACCAGCTCCATTTTGGACTGGGGTTTCCACAGCTGTAATCATAGGCTCTGTGTAAAGGTTAGAAATACATTGTGTGAGCTGGGAGGCAGAAAAGCTCTGTTGACCTTAGAGGTACAGGAGAAGCACTTGCTATAGGGTCAACAGAAGTATAGTCTGAAGGATTTGTCACGATGGCTTTGGTGCCCATTCAGTACCTCACTGCCTTGTCGGAGAGGCTGAGACTTCAGGCCTTTCCCTGGCCAAGGATTTGAAGCCACTGCTCTGATTCTCCTAGGAAATGTCTGAGTCACCAGGCTAGCTACCAGGTGTGGCCAGGGCTATGCTCAGGCCCACAATTTGAAGCTCAGTTACTGTGGTTAAAAGGTTTAAATGTTTGAGACCTGAGCGGTTATAAGCAGGTGGAGTCTGGTTACAGAATCACAGAATGTGAGGGGTTGGAAGGGACCTCCAGAGATCGAGTTCAACCCCCCTGCCAGAGCAGGACCATCTAGTCTAGGGCAGGTCACATAGGAACACATCCAGACAGGTCTTAGGAGTCTCCAAGGTAGGAGACTCCAAAACCTCCCTGGGGAGCCTGTTCCAGTGCTCTGGAACCCTGACAGTAAAGAAGTTCTTCCTCATGTTGAGGTGGAACTTCCTGTGCTCCACCTTGTATCCATTGCCCCTTCACCTGTCGCAGGGCACAAATGAAAAGAGGTTGCCCCTTTCTTCTTGACAGCCAGTGTATTTATGCACATTAATTAGGTCCCCCCTAAGTCTTCTCTTCTCCAGACAGAAAAGCCCCAGGTCTCTCAGCCTTTCTTTGTAAGGCAAGTGTTCCTGTCCCCCAATGGATGTTTGGTTCTTTTCCTTCAGGAGGAAGCCACCCCTGCAAATACAGACACCCAAACAATGATTGTCCTCTAGAAAGACACACTGAGGATAGCTCCAGCATTCACTTCACCCCAGGAGCAGATTGTGCTAACTTACCTCTGTTGTCTTTAGGTCTTCAAGGTCCTCCAGGACCACGAGGGCCCCCTGGCCCAGCTTCTGATCAAGGTGACACGGGCAATCCAGGTTTCCCTGGTGTTCTTGGCTTGCGAGGCATTAAAGGTGACGTGGGACCCACTGGTCCAATTGGACTCCCTGGAGCATCTGGATTCAAAGGTAGTCTTGCCTTGAAAGGGTCGGGCTGTGGTTTGGCACTTGGACAGTATGAATGGCTATTGTATGGTCTGTGTGACTGCTTGGAAACAAATCCTCACTCAGGTGTAAGCACAGCTGTTTCTTGTCCAAGTCTTCCCTTTTGGCCCTTGCAGGTTTTTTCTGCTGACTCCAAAAGTAACAAAGTAAGACCAGCTCCAGGTGCTTTCCACTGTGTGATGTTTTTTTTTCTCTTCTCTTAGTTTTTTTTTTCTGAGTAGATGATGTCTGCATGCAATGGTGCTGTGCTTGTCAACTATGGTTACCCACTTGCATACGCTGTCTAAGCAAAGACTGGAGATGCTGTTTCATCCCACCTGTCACGTATGCTCAGAGGCATGGTGTGATGGATTTAGGTCTCTACAGAGGCTAAGAGGATTGTAGGAGTTAAGGCAGGCCAAGGCAGGGAGCAGGTTGCTCTCTCCTTAGCCTCTGCCAAAGGAGACTAGAAGGTAGTTGCAATCAAGAAATCTGGTAGCAAGGTTTCAAAGAAATTGTGCAGCTCAGAAGCCAGGGAAGGATGGAGGACCACTGCCAGGTGAAGAACTGTATGCTGTCTTTGTAGGCTGGCAGATCCCCATCCTTCTGTGCTGTGCATGGAGGTGATTCCAAATAGAAAAGATGTGTACTCCCTGAACACTTTCCCTGGGTTACCCAAGGAAAGGGAAGAATCCTTCCAATAAAGTGTAATTGCATAGCAGTGGAAATTCTTGTCTTGAGGCTCTACAGCCATTCTGGACATCAGAATGGACACGGAGTTCCTTAAGGGTCATGGTGCCCTCCCTCTCAGAGCTGACATGCTGTTGCCATTGCTGCCATCAGCGTGTTTCTCAGTGTGACCCCCAGCTGTGGGTCTGGATCAGGACCCTGTGCTTAGCCCCAGAGGCCTTCAGCTGTGTCTCTTTGCAGGTATCAGAGGGGAGCCTGGCCTTATGGGGATGCCAGGTAAAGATGGGCCTCTGGGGGATCCTGGTTACCCTGGGCTGAAAGGTGAAATGGGCCGTCGAGGTGAGTGCTGCAGGATTTGCAAAAGTGTGTTTTGTTGCCCATGGTTTGGGCTGGGGAAAATTTCAGAGATCCCTTAATGGGGTGATTTGGAGGACTCTTAATTTTCTTAGAGATAAAAATAAACTAGAAGGAGCTTGACATCCCACTTTGTGCTGATACCCAGTGCTGACATACCAAGACAGTCTTAATTTAACATACTTCTCCTTTGTGTCAGTATTATCATCAAAACTGTCAGTTTTTGTGGGGTACTTACACTGTCATTCACACCACATGCAGGTCTCCCTGGCCAACAAGGGGCTCCAGGTATAACCCCACAGCCAGAAGAAGTCACAGCCCCTGCAGGCTTACCTGGTCTGCCAGGAATTGATGGTGTCCCTGGCTTTGATGGAGATCCCGGATTTCAGGGCCCAGCTGGAAAACCAGGTAAAAAATGCACTCAGATCACTGAAATGGTGGCCTCTGGAAGAACAACACTACTTTCTCAAATGCATTAGGGTGGTTCACAGGTTTTTCTAATACAGGAAATAATTCTGGCAAAATGCATAAAAATATCATGTTTTGTTATTATTAGAATGTATTTGATAAATTCTGTTCATGCACTTTTATAATGTTTTTTAGTTAGGTTTCCCAAATTAGGTGCAGCAGCCTGTGATGTAGCTGGTATGGTATCAGGTTTGGTACTAGCAGGTGGAGTGGTGATGAAGGTGATTCACCACTGAGAGCCAGCTGAATTATCAGTTAAATCCTGTAGCTGGAGAAGTGCTGGGACCTTCAGCCTGCAGCACTGTGGTTCGTGTTGTTTGGCAAAGCAGCTTTGGTGGGTCCTGCACTAGCTGGCTCTCCTGGGCCCAGCAAGTCCTTGTGATTTCTTCTTGGCACTGCCATTTAGACAGTTTTTAAATGTTAGTGTTCTCTTTTATCCATGAAAACTCCTGGAGTGGGAACATCACTGAGCACAGTCCTTGCCCCTAGCCGTTATCCTGAATCCCATGGAGGTGAACAGAGCTGTGTTAGTTCCTGGTGTGCCCTTGTCAGTTCCAGAAGTGAATAAAGGTGCAGGGAGTAAAGCTGAGAGAGCTGTTACTCGTACCAGCCAGGCAGTCAGGTAACAGACACTGCAGAGCAGTGGGAAGAGAGAAGTTTATGGGGAAATTACCCCTATTTATACTATTTGTAATGCTTAGAGCACCTTTCACTGCCCTAAGACTTTTTAAAGATTAGTGAGTCAGATGCTCATCATCGAATAACCTGGGGAAGGAGGGAAAAGGTGAATTTAGTTCAGGTCAGTGGCTCTAATTTTACATAATATTTAGGCTGAACATCAAGGCCAATTTTCTGGTTTAAAAACGGGTGGAATTAAGCAAAAGAAGTGACTTAAAGTATTGAGCACAATTTCAGCAAGGCAGCTCAACTTTCTTCAACTTACTAGAGCTGGACCATTGTACCAGAGGATTCTTGTTTTCACAGTGGCAGCAATCTTGTGAGGCAGAGATGAGAAGAGTTCACACACTTCTGCAGCCATCAGACTGAAACCTGAGTCTTAGGTCCAGTGTGGCTTCAGACTAATAATAATTTGATCACGTGGAATCCCTGTGTGGAGTTAGTGGTTTGTAACCACAGCTGTTGAAGGGAGAGCTCTCAGCACGGCTGCTGACAACCTATTTCTCTTCTGGAATATGATTGCAGGAGTGAAGGCTTTAGTGTGAGGAAATAAGGAGAGCAATAATTGTATTTCATTTCAGGTGCAAAAGGTCTGCCAGGAAGATCTGGTTTGAAAGGACGTGATGGCTTACCTGGATCACCTGGCATAGCTGGGGATCCAGGACCTTCAGGTGCCCCAGGACCACAGGGGTTTGAAGGTAATTCTATGATTTGGGGAACACAGATCAGAGAGAAGCATTCAGTAGAATTCTCTTTGCCTACAGGTTTTGCAGAGACCCTCCCAGGGGATGTACTAAATCTGGTGTCTTGTGTCTGCAATGAAGTAAATTTAATCTTCAGTGAGGAAGACTGTTGCATGTCATTGTTGTCTGTCTCTGCTGGTGTTTCCCTAGGTGCAGTTCTAAACAGCTTTTGGTTTTAATGTTTTGTGGATGTGGGAGTCATTTGAAGATCTAAAAGAGGGAGCTGGTATTCACAGGAACACAGCTGTGAGGGTTGGATAGCAGAGGGAGGCACAGTGAGAGAGAGAGGTTTGCATTCTGCCACAGATTTGTTGTACAACTTTCTGCCTTTTTGTCAATGGAATACCATCATGAAGAGCTTTAAGCAAAAGTGAATTTAAGTACTTTAAGATCCTCAGAATTATTGCACTGTGAGATTTGTGCTAACACGTTGGCACCAGGGTTGTTGGGCAAAGAAAGAAAACTCAGTGAGGTAGGAAAAGGGTAAGTGCTCCTGGGAAATGGCTGCTTTTGGAACTGATAAATCTAGTTATTCATACAACAACTATCAGAACCTGGGCTCTTCGTTGTACAAGACTGGCATAAACACAGTGACAGCAATGCCAAAATGAGGTGCAGAGCCAGCTGGTGTCGACGCTGCGTAGCGGTACCAGTGACTCCTTTTCTGTCTTCCAGGTGTTGCTGGGAAGACAGGCTCCCTTTGGTTGCCAGGCAAGCCCGGTCGGAGCGTGGGCGTTGGATACACCTTGGTGAAGCACAGTCAGTCAGACCAGATCCCACCTTGTCCCATAGGAATGAATAAGCTGTGGGATGGCTACAGCTTGTTGTACGTGGAGGGGCAGGAGAAGGCACACAACCAGGATCTCGGTGAGCTGGCAGCATTCTCTCTGACACGAACAATGCAGGCCAAGACCCCGTTTCAGATGAGCTGTCATCACTGGTAGTAGAGGTGGTGGGAGTCTGGCCAGAATGTGCACTGGGAGCAGTGTCATTTGTGCCGTGCTCCATGTCTGGTGTGCGTGGGTTGGAGCGTTGGGCAGGTGCTTGGCATGACCACTTCTCCACTGTTCCCAGGTTTTGCTGGCTCCTGTTTGCCTCGCTTCAGCACCATGCCCTTTATTTACTGCAACATCAATGAAGTGTGCTACTACGCCAGCCGCAACGACAAGTCCTACTGGCTCTCCACCACTGCCCCCATCCCCATGATGCCCGTGGACAGTGCTCAGATCCCCCAGTACATCAGTCGTTGCTCAGTGTGTGAAGCCCCTTCCCAGGCTGTGGCTGTGCACAGCCAGGACATCACCATCCCACAGTGTCCCCTTGGCTGGCGCAGCCTGTGGATAGGATACTCCTTCCTTATGGTAAGGATACTACTGCTAACACAGCACCAGCTTTAACCATCTCTAGATCTCCTCTTTCATGAGTTGACTGGGACTGTATTCTTTGAGTTGCTTACAGGAAACTAGAGCCCTGTAGCTTCTTGCCCTCTTGCATTTCTTATCAGCTGGCTGACTGTGGGCTTCCTGAGTTTGTGTTGAGCTGGAACCCATCTCCCCTGTACTGCTCAAGTCCAGTAGTAACACTGGCAGTAGTTCTGTACTGCCACAGATATTCTTTGTTCTTCAAACCTTTAAATGTGGAAACACTGAGTGAGCTACAGCATCATCTTAATCCCTACTCTCAGTGGAAAAGCAAAACATTTTCCACTGCACTCTCCTAGAAGCTCATTAATGTAAATTTGTTAGAAAAGTCTAGCCAGCATTATGGTTTCCAGATTTTCCCAGCCTGCAAGTGGAAAGGTGGATTTTCCTTATACCAGACCTATATCTTCAGCCTAAGTACATTCCTTTGCTTCTTCACCTCTGACCCAAACTCAAAAGACAGATAGAGGTAGCCAAGGTATAATTTTGGTTGCCCGTTTTACTCCTTTGACCAGTGGAGCTGGAGGACTCCCACTCCCCTCCCCTCTGTCCCTCTGAACTGACTGGTACTGACATCTCTGTTTCAGCACACGGCGGCTGGTGCAGAAGGTGGGGGCCAGTCCCTGGTCTCACCTGGGTCGTGCCTGGAGGATTTCCGTGCTACGCCATTCATCGAATGCAACGGGGCCAGGGGAACCTGCCACTACTTTGCAAACAAATACAGCTTCTGGCTGACGACCGTGGAGCAGTCGCAGCAGTTTGTCAGTGCTCCTCCCTCAGAAACACTGAAAGCAGGACAGCTTCGGACACGGGTCAGCCGCTGCCAAGTGTGCATGAAGAACTTGTAGTAACTAAAGTGCAGTAACATTAACAGTCTTTGTTACCTAAGACTAGACGTCACTGATGTGGAGAAGGAGAAATCCATAAACCTGTTCTGTGTGTGGTTGATGGGTGCATCAAGATGGCCAGAATTCTACAAAAATCACGTGTCAAGTCCAGGAGTTTGGCTGCACACAGAGGAGGGGAAGACCAGTGCTCTGGAACCTCAGAGGGTTTATGGAATGTGGTGCTATGCTTTTATGTCACTGGGGGGCTTTCCCTCATTTATGGCTACCTCAGAAATTCTCTGTGAGTTCCTTACTGAGACCAAAGAATAACTGATGTCTCACAGTACACCACTCCTCTGTCCAAGACACCTGCCAATCACCAAGAGAGATTCTTCAAAAGTTGTGCTTTATTAGTGTCTTTGCAAACAGTATTTGGTCTAGTGTTAAGGGAATGAAGACTCGTTCTGCTATGAAATACAGAGCTAGCTAAAATTTATCAGTGGATTGTAGGTGACATAGAACCACTAACTGGTTGCTAACTATGTTCCTTAGGAAGACTCAGAGGATGAATTTGTTTTGCTTTGCTTATGAAACAGATGGGACATTCTTTCCTCCAGTGACAGGTGTCAGTTCTAATCCAGACTCTCATCCACAGCCGACTTCAAAGAGCTATCCCAGTGAAAAATGCCATTTTTGATCTGAAGATGAATCTAAGACACCTCTCACATTTTTCATATCTTTCTATGGAAACATAGTCCCAGTAAAAAAAAAAAACATCTCCTTCAAGGTCTGTGCTTGTCTTCTTGCAGTCAGATGATGTGCAGCCACCAGGAACATTTCATTGCTATGAGCATCCACTTCCTGAGGTAGCCTGGGCACACCTGTAGCTGTTCAGGCTGGGTGTATCTGAGCAGCAGCAGCTTTACTGGACAGCATGCCAGCTTATGCTAACACAGAAGGGAGCAGTGATGGGATGTACATTTTGCCTTCTACAGGCACAATGTGCTGTCTACTTCTTCCTCTGGGCTTTATTTCTGTTAGTTTAAAAAGTTGTATTTCTAGCCTATGCACTGGTAACTAGTCACACTTTCCTTCAGGGCATCATTAAAGAGAAGTGCCACTAATTGTATTATCCTTGTATGTTTTGAGGGAAAGCCATGACAAAAGTATGCTAATATATATATAATGAATTCACTTAGCTAAGGTATTTCTATCAACTTCTCTAGAGTAAAGCACATGAAAACATATATATATATATATACAGACATTCCAGGACATTTGAAAGAGGTGCCTTGAAAATACACTATCACCTTAGCTTAAAAATTTTTAAGACAAAATTATTCAGGAAATTATTATTAATGTAAGACAGAGACATTATTTTAAAGCATTATTTCTTTACTAGATTCTAGGGCTTTAACTCTATCCAGCAAAGTCTTTAAGAACAGGCTTACTTTTAAGCAGATAGTATTTTTTAACTTTTAGTGATTATTTACATGCATAATGTAGTATTATCTTTCTAGGTTGGGGTCAGAGAGCTCTGTGTGTTCTGGAGTTGAACCATGCTGGAGATGAGCAGGGAACTTGTGAAGTACAAGTCAGCCTTTCATTTCACTTACTCCTAATTGTTAAAGACCTTTGACTGTTTTGGATGTATGTTGCATCTATCTCTAGGGCATTTTAGCACTCCTGGGTGGCAGTCTTTTTAGGCAGAACAGCCAATGTGCTTCTTAGCTGTCCCAGCACAGCCGGGTCACAGTATATTTACATCTTAGGTTATGCAAATGCAGCTTTAAAACCCTGTGTGCACACAGTGAGGCTGGCTACTTCTTGAAAATCTGTGCAAATCACTGACAAACGACCATGAATTTTGCAGCCCTTGTGTTCCCACAGTGCTGTTAAAAGAGGTGCCAATCAGGTATTGCATCTACAGGGACTGGTTTATTTTTTAACATGGACACATGCAGACACAATTTATTTTTCCCCATGTTCAGAGCATTGAGCATTTTAAGCATCACTATCTTTAGGGAAATGCTTCCATTGCAAATCCCATTTCTACTGCTGTGGGTGTCCAAACCTCCCAGTTCAGGCAGCCCAGCCCTCTCCCACAGAAGCCATCCCCTGCCAGCTGCACAGCCTGGGAATTCCAAGCCCCAGCCATTCTTCCATCAGCCCCCCTTCATACACCTCTTTACATCCCCCAGGAATACCTCCTCAGCAGGAGTGTGGAGCTGAGACCTCCTCTCTGAAGAGTCTATATAACAGCTATATGAGGCATACTGTATTCCACTGATTGATTTTTTTAATGATTTTTATTTCTTAACTTAGGTGCTTTGAGCATTCCTG
>NW_008586776.1:8978-11684 GCF_000691845.1 Merops nubicus | reverse complement strand
CGGCTCAAGACTGATTGTTCCAGATCAAGGGCTTCACTTTCATTTTTGTCTGTGGGGAGGAGAGGGCTACAACTGCTGTTACATGAACAGTAAGTTCATTTATCAATTAAGAAATAATGCTTTGGTGTTTTTTTTTTAAAAAAATGGTATTTTTTGCTAAGTGTATAGTTTCCAAGCTGTGGTTAATAAACACTGAAGGCAAACAAGATGAGATATGACCTGGTTAAGTGTTTCCTGGGAATCACACTGGCCCTGATCAAGAGTGCAAGTGAGAGGAGACAGAATTCATATTTCTCTAAGTTGTCATTTATTAGTGAAGATGAAGGTGTGTGACTCACATCCATTCCCCTACCACAACAAAACGACCACAATGGGGAGAAAGCAACTCGATACTGGATTAAAAGATCTCTGCCTTTAATTATTCTGAATTGGTTTTCTTATGGCTGCTAGAGAGATAACTCTGCCTTAGAAATAATACCACACAGGCTGTTCTGATAAACCTGGAGAATTAAGGCACTTTTACCAAAACAGATTTCAAAAGGCAACAAGTCAAAAACCAAAAATGAAGTAATTTGCATATGCCTATATATTAAGTTTTAAGATAACGTGGTTTATATTTAGTTCACACAAAGAAATTAACAAAATATAGCAGCATACAACCTATGAAAAGCTTAAGAAATTTATTAGATGCACAGATAAAGTGCCCTAACAGAGAAACTTGTGAAAATCTTTTTTAAAATAAATAAGGTACAGTTAAACCACCTTTGACTCTTTTAGCTCCAAAAGAAAAGTCAGCCTAAGTTTTAATGATTTGAGTTTTAAGGTCAAGGTGAAAGGTATGATAACTGTAACAGTGGTTGTGATCTGTATCAACTATTCGAGTCTCCTGTTCCTCTCGAGGTTTCCCAGAAACAGGAAGGCTATTGCAAAACGTATACATTAGACACAGTTCCTTTTACAGAAACATTTTTGTAATAAAGTGTGGTTGCTCAAATACATGTTAAAATATTTAACAAGGAAACAATTTTCTTCTGATCCAGTCGATCTTTTAAACAAGACAATGTATTTTTTTTCTCTACAATGCAGCCCACAGGAGGGAACAGAAGTAAACATCCTCCTTAGCTGAAGACTGTTTTGCTTTAAGAACTAAACTATTGCATTATATGAGAGCAAGAAAGATCCATCTCCTGTTGTCTCTTTCTCCAGACATACAGCCCATTGATAAACTGATTTTTGCCTTAATCTCAAAGGTCCATTTGTCTTCAGGAAAGACACACATTAAAAAGAGGTTCCCTTTAAGGGTCTTATGATAAGGTCTTTTACTGCCTTGCCATCGGGGGAAGCTCACTGACAGAAGGAACTGTCACTGTTGGAGTTTTGGATGCTACCAGGTTTTCGTGCTCTGTTATCTGTAATTTCAGGCACTTTGGGGCTAACATGGCTGTTTGATTTAAGTCAATGAAATAATACTAACAATATGTTCAATACTCAGAAGGGCCACCACAGTTTCCTTCATACACTCAGGATTTCAAATTCTTCTTCCAATTCAAATAGCTTGTCAGTGGATTCAATGAGTTCTGAAAGAAAACCAAACAATTCAGAATCTAAACACGTCTGATTTTGTTTCCTTAAAAACCCACCAAACAAAAACAATATGAAAACACTTTTCCAGCATGTGCCCTTCAAAGTATTTTGTAAGATTAAAAGTTTTGTAAAAACAAATAATTGAATATAAAAATATATTTTTATAAATATATACACACACATATATATCTATAGATATATCTATCTATATCTCTCTGTGCTAGCACTTGTGTGGCCTGTTTGGATAACTGTCTGACACTCAGTAAGAATAAGGCATTTAACCATGTGGTGATTGCTGGACACTCAGGAAAGCCTCGTTGTTCCACCTGTGATTATCCCTGTTTGGTGAGGACCACTCTGCTGTACTGTGAGGGGGTACTGACCTGCTCCTGTGGTGGTCACTTCTGGCTTGGTTGGAGGTATGAAAGGAGGCCAGTGGGGTGGATGCTTCTGGACCAGCTCAAACATCCGTAGACTCTGTTGCTTTAGGATCTCCTGAGGACAGAATACTTTCATTTTAGAAGATGGCTCAAGAGAACCTTCAAACACAAAACATGTCTGCTTAATTAAAAACATTTTTAATTATGTATGCCTATGAAAAAACAAATGCTTTATGCAGACACACAGTGAAAACTTGTAATTTCAAGTACATGCTGTTATGAATCACTGCTTCACAGAGCTCTGTGTAATGTTCTCCTAGGTGAAAACACACGTGGAAGACAGATGTCTAGACTGCCCTACAGGTTACCAGTGTGTCAGGATCAGCTTTGATAGCCATACACCTGTAATTTTGTTTACATGTTGCAAACACACCAAGAACATACAGCATTTTCTGCCTTTTAAAAGAAAATTACTTGCATGGACCTCTCTGTGTCCAAATTTTCTGTTGATCAATAGGAACAAAAGACAGCGCAAAAAAACCCCCAACAGCTTCTGAAGGACAGGTTTTGATGTGGAGAAACAAGTTCTGACTGAAGCCAAACCCCACTCCTCTTCAGTTAAATAAGCTACATCATATCCCATATTTCAGGTATCTACAGACTGCTTTCCTTAGCCTTTTTTGGTTTTAGTAAATACCTTTAGAGGCTGATGTTATTTCACATTCATATTTCTGTTGCTTAG
>NW_008586776.1:0-8912 GCF_000691845.1 Merops nubicus | reverse complement strand
CAGCAGGAGCTGGAGGGGTTCAGCACATACAGAATCAGGCCTTTTGTGGTACCAGGGACTAACAGTCCTCATTAGAACATGTAATAATATGTCAAACAATAAAAAAGGGTCAGGAAGCAAATAAATAAATGGCTACCACATGGCAGTTAGAAAGCAATGTTAAAAAAAGTAAGTCTTCAGGAAATGAGTAAGCTTCAGCCAGTAACGGAGTAGTACTAAATAAAGAAAAACTTAAGGGTATATGTTTACACTTGTTCTCCAAGTGGCAGGGTTCACAGTTGCCCAAATGCTGAACAGGCTCTGAGCAACAGCTCAGTGGTGCTGGCTGACCCTGGGGCACTGAGGAGTTCCTCTCACACATGGGGAGTTTCCATTTTAGAAACCCTACGTGTACACATTATTTCATGCAGAGCAACTGAAGGGAGCATTATTACCTTTTGTACAAGACTACACCAGTTATCAAAATCACATTCTTCTTTGCAAAAGAAGCCCTAAGGAAAAGATACATTAAATTATTAACTAATAATGATAAGTCAATGAGTGAAGGATGCTGCAGAACCTCTGTGCATTGTTTAAAGCTTCAGAAACATCCACCTCAAGTGACAATCATCCCTAACCCAAACAAAGGACCATGGCATGGGATCAGATTTAATCTCTTCCAACTACCACAGTATTCTTGGGACATACACCAGAGGACTTCCATGAGCAATTCCATTCAGAGACTTGTAAATTATGATATAAAATAAGCTTAATAAGTAACTTATCCAGAGCAACCATGCATGTATGGTAGTGATGGAATAAAATAAGCAAACTTGATTCAGTCCCTTGCTTTGACTTTCAAAATACTTCTTGCAAAAGGTAAGTGCTGCTCAGTTAAGAAAATTAATTAGCTCCCTGGGATACAATCAGTTGATTCCCTGCTTGACCCAAGATTAATGGATCCTATGCCCTGAATACATAAACCACTCCATGTTGAACTGTAGATTGTAGAAGCCTGCCCTGCCATCTCTATCCTGCTCAAGGAAATGCATTACTGCCCTTACCAACACGTGGAGGGATTACTTGGAAAAAAAGGACACACATGGATTATTTCCAACACCTACTAAAGCTACTGAAGGGTCCAGATTCATGATCTTCATTCGGTGTGGGGCTTGCTGGCAGTGGAAGCTCTCATCATCAACTGTGCCATTTTCTTCCCAGTCTACAAAACTCTGAGTGGTGTGAGGGTCCAGATAGATCAGCTCATTGCCTGTGCAGGTAAAATCCATATGTTGATAATAAGCAAGAGATATTAACAAGCACTTATTCATTCCATCCAGAGTTGTAAAACAAATTAGATTATCATCACAGTCCATATCCAGACTTTCTAGCTAGGGAGTCTTAAAGAGAATTGGACAGTTAGAGTCATTTCTCACAGGAAATTTAGTATCATTTTCTATTGGCACCTATTACTGTAGGTTTTTCATTGGTTTGTCTACCTTTGTCACATACTCTCCTTTTCCATGGGAGGTCCAGTCCTTTTTTAAACGTCTCAACTGCTGTAATCCCCAACATTCCACAGACCAAAAGGTACAGGATGACCACAAACCCAGTCTGTAATCCCATTAGGCAGTCACTCAGAAATTGGAACAAAGAAGTCTGAATAAACAACTCAGGTTTTACAAAAGGAAGAACAAAATATCCATGGAATTATGGCTCAAACTGGGATGAATTCTGAAAGACTGAATCTAAGATTAATTATTTGCTTTAATTAATAAAGGAACACATGGAAGCAGGTGAAGATAACACCATCAAAAGTCTGAAATAATTCCTAATGAAGGGTGCTGAGTTTCATTCTTTTGCCTCATAGTTTTCTTAAATTATTTTCTTGTATTAATGATTAGGAAAAATTCAGTATTTTAGCAGTAGTGACATCAAACATTTGTCAAATGTTATTAGCTTTTCCTAGTTCATTGTCCTTGTTTATATCATTACATATTTTTGCATCAAGCTTTGCTGCTACATCCATAAGGATGCTATCATACCATTCCTGAAGTATTTGAGGTATGTTTCTTTATTTTTTCTACTCTATTCTCATGCATAAACTGCTTGCTATTTCCCCTTTGGGGAAAAAAAATCCCACACAACAAACCATATGTGACCTAAAGAGAAAGGTGTATTTGGAATAAGTTTCTTGTTTCCTTACCTAAGAAGCCTATGAAATAATAGGCATTATTTGGTTTCCCTCCTAAAGCTCCCAAAGACTGTGGCATCTTAAAGCATTCCTAGGAGTTCAAAGGGAGAAAAATGGAACTGAAGTTGATTGGTTTATTGGTATAACAGATACCTGAACTTATTCCACAGCAACAAACACTTCACTGAAAAAAACCCCACTTACTTTGAAGGCATCGATGTACACAGGGTTGATGTGATTGATGCCCAGCCGCAGAGGTATGATGAGCAGGAGGGGCCTCCAGCACAGCTCCGCCGCGTTGCGGTGGCGGGGCAGAGCGCTGCGGTGCAGCGGGGCCCTGCCCTGCGGGGGGCACCAGCACAGCTTCTCTGGGGAGGGAAACCGGAGACCGTGAGTGCACACGGCAACACCCGGCACATCCTCCTCCCCTCAGGGATCGAGCTGCTTCACCAGACAGCGTTATACCGCTCCTGTTCCAGGGCAAAGGAGCTGGGTGTGGAAATGTAACTGTTTAGAAGTAACTCTAGCAGAGAGACTCTGTGCTGGCACCTTGGCAAGACATGAGATAAATGAGTGGGGGATGGAAACTGAAGACTGAAGTTACATTTCCTACTGGCATTGTTAATGCTGTCAAGCTTGGCCCAGGAAATGAAATGGCAGAGATGACAGTGTTAGAAACTCTTCAGGGAACTCTTGACTTCCAATGATGTGAGCACAGAATGAGCAGGAGGGACTGAAGTAAGATAGGCTGTGACTAAATACCACTTGTAAGCCCCCCTTTCTTACAGCTGAAAATTACACCTGGCCACATGTTTCTCTAGGATCTGCCCCAGGTTCTCTTTTGCCTGCCCAGCACACACCTCTTTGGCAATTCTGTACTGAATCTCTGTATTTCTACAGATTGCCACTTCATTCTGTTTCTGGGGTAAGGGTTTAGGTAGCACAGACCCAAGCACATGGTGTGTAAGCTGGCCACCACAACAGTCTACATAGTTCTGTGCTAGCTTTCATTTGGGACACCCAAACCTGAGTCTGCATTTCCTTTATTCCTTTCCTTACCCTGGGAACAAGAAGGGATGGTCCCAAACTATTCTGTTCATATTTGGGTGCATTCAGGAAAGTGGAGTGAAAGCAAAAACTGTAAGCAGAGAACTGATGGTTCACTTACTGATGTCTTCAATGACCACCGTGTTGTCCATAGATACATAAACAGCTAATGAATTCCATTCATCAAATAAAGCCAGCTTCCTAGAAAACATTCAGGTAATAATTAACAAACTAATTAGGACCACAAGGGTAACTTTTTATTCAGCATAATTATAAGGTTCTTGAGTAAAAAAAAAAAATTAAAATGGCTTCTCTGGAAAAAATTTATTTGTTGGATTTTTTTTTATGTCTCCACAAAATAAAAAGATAACTGAATATTTACTATTTTTAGAGAAATAAATACAGAGTGGTACCAGGAAAAGCACACACACTGTACTCTATGAAAGCTCTTCTGTCCTTTTGCCAATGCAGGGACAGTAACAGCTCAACCACATAATTAAGTTTACTACTTTTTATTGCATTTAACAGCCTCTGCAATGGACTCCTGCCCATTGTGCCTGGCATTGTTTAGTGAAGGAAAAAGTCCTGTGACAGTTTTGCTCATTACTTCATGTTTAAGAAGTTCCACTACATTCAGTGGAATTATTTTGGAACACAGCAAACTCTGGGCGTTAAAAGCTAGATCAGCCAGAGGTTTTTGGCACCCAAGAGTTACGAGAGAGGCACGCAGGTTTCTGTCCACTTGTGTGAAATCCAAAACTCTGGGGAAGGGATCCACACTCAAGCTGCACAGGCAGAGTCAGCTGCCTAAAATAAGCCAGAAAGACCTGTATGTGAGCACCAAGCCATACAGAATTCTTAAGTGAGGGTGGCCAGGACATGCTTTAGCTCCTCTCCCTCTCCACAGGACACGTGTCCCTCCCAGGGCTCCAAAGTGCTGCTGAGCACACAGGACCTGCAGTCTGGCCTCTACTTGAGACCTGGCAGCTCCACCGATCCCTCAGAAACAGAGCAGAGTCAACTCTTTTTAAGTGTGGCTTCTAGACAAGGAGAAGCTGCCCATGGGTTATACAGCAGCCTTTGTGCCTGTGAGGAACTGCATACCCATCTCTGGTGCTGACTGCTCAGGGCATGAGGTACCTTCCTGCAGGTCTTCCCCAGGCTCTTGGAATATTCACGTGCAGAACCCACACAATCCCAGCTCAGTACCTGCCCGCCAGGCTACAGCACCCACTGAGCCTGCAGGCACAGGGTGTGCGTGTTCCTCACTCTGGGAGGGAGGGAGATCAGCCCCCAAAGCTGCCCTGGGCCCTGTCTCTGAGCCTAGCTGTGCCAGGGTAGGATGCTCTGAACGAGCTGGTGTGATTCCACTTACTTCAGAACTTGAGCAACTGTATTTGGTCCAAACCATTCTCCAATTGATTTCCCCTCTCCAACGCCCATCTGTGCTGTTTTTATAAGGGAAAACACACACAGAAAGAGAGACCACAGAGACTCTGGTCACAATGTATGTTAAACAGCATGGCCTACTAATATTTTGTCATACATTCCAGAGCAGTTGCAAACTGTGTTTAGCAACAACAATTATTCATCTATGCTCTTTCCAAATCTTAATAACTGCTAGTTCCTTTAAAAAATACTTTCTAAACTGTAATGAGAATTAGAAATATTAGTGTCCATTACTACAAATTACAGCAGTAAGTTTTGTGCCTGTTTTAAGACTAACAAATCTGGTACTTAAGGCTTACATCCTTTATCAAGAGCTAGATTCCAGTATACAGATTTATTTAGGTCTCAGGGAATAACATTTCTGAATTATTATACTTTTTACCCATTTGCATGCATTTTTACTTATATGTAATATGTATACATTGTCTTCATAATCACCCTTTTAAATTAACATATTTCAAATCAGAAAGTTTCAACACAATAGGGGAAAAAAAAAGGTGGATGTATGTTCTTACCCATTTGGTGGATGGAGTAACAGCAATCTTTTCTATCTAGAAAGCACCGTAAGATTCTATGATATTCTTCTGGTTGTTTTTTGTGTTTTTCCCATTGCCAATCTTACAAGAAAAAAGTTACACTGATTAAAAAATTATGTTCCCATCCTCCCAATCAAATGTCTACATAGTGGAAAGCCACACGGTGAGATGTTATTATACAACTAACATACAATTCCTCTCTAATATTTACATTTTGTTTAGAGTTTCTAGAAGTTGCAGCATTTGTAAGAGAATGATTTAAGATCCATAAAGCAAAGTCCAAACACAGCCTGGCCCTCTCCCACAGCAAAGCCCCAAACACAGCTTTGCCACGTGTGCTCTTGCTTCAAATGCCAGGTAGTCTGTAGTCTCAGGGCAGACACTACGAAGTGGCTACATCCTACAGGTGCATATTCTAGTTTTTCTCTAGTAATTTGTTTGTTTGCCTGCTCCTTCAGTTAAATCTTTGCACCTCCGCTCTGTGGAGTCAGTTATTCAGGTGGGTACCTCCTTCTGTGGGTTCAGTTATTAAAGCAGATAAATCCACAGTGCACACTGCCACAGAAACCACAGCACCGTGGTGTAGGGATTACAGCCCTAACTGTCACCATTTAACAGTTAATAATTTAACTGACACACAGCTACTCACAGAGCAGACCTGCAATGCTTACCTGAGATCCTGGGATGTCAGGTGTTGATACAGGCTTAAGAGCTTCTGGGGTGGGGCCTGGCCCTCAGGCTGGTGACAGGTGAGTGGTCTGTGAGGGACTCTGTATGATGTCTATCACTGTGTCACTACTCACACACTCACCGTCTGCAAACATTTGGTGGCTAAGCAGGCAACGAGGAGAAGGGTAAGAACTCAGACCCGTGGCAGCAGGTTTCTCCTTGGCCTCAATTTGAGTGTTCCTCAAAAAGATTTATAAAATAACAATGGGATTCCCTATTTGTCCTCCCTCTACTTCTGTCTCTCTGCTGACGGCTGGCATGATTTCACCCCATCACACAAGAGTAATTCACTAGTAACTTCTATCAGAGCATCAAAGAAAGTTTCATTAATAATTTTAGGGTTTGCACTTTATGGAAATCTACAAGAAGAATCTCCAAACGACACATTAGCTCAGCTGGCAGCAGCACTCACCTCTTCCTAAGTGCCTGCAGATCAGTGCTTGTGCCAGCATCATCTGCCCGCACCGCAGCATGCAGCCCCAGCCCGCATCAGAAGAAGGGCCCGTGCCTCCTGTTCAGAACACCCACTACAGTCAGTACAGGCTTCAAAACAACTGCAGCACCACAGAAAACTCAGAGGTAAAATCTCCAGTGCCTGTCCTGTGGATAAAAGGCACTGAGCAAGAGCTTTTCTTCCCATATTGCTGGTCTAATTTTACTGCTTGCTCTACAAACATGAAGACATTGGCGATACAAGTAAACAGCTTTTAAGAGCTTCAGCATTTTTTTTTTGCATAAACAGTTAAAATGATGCTCAAAATGTTCTAATACTGTAAACCTCATTTTTCAGTCCATGATAACATCTCTAGTCCTGTCTGATTTATAACAAGGCAGCTGCTCTGCCACATACTCACCAATAGGCGAAAACTTTCTTCTGTACGTAAACCAGAGACGTGCACTTATATCCAACAATAACTTAGATTTGTCTGGAACAGTTTTAAGAGGAAAGAAGTTATTAAAACAGACTTTTAAAATGGAAAATCTGTAATTTTCCCCATACAGTCAATATACAGAGCACATGGAAAATTCCTGTTACTTTTTTACTTATGAGACTCCTAACACTTGAAACCTTTTTAGCTGTTTAAACACAGAGAGCTTTTGTAGACTGCTAATTGAAGCTAACTTATCTATGGATGAAATAATTGTTAGCAAATGGAGTTTTACAAGGTGTTTGGAACAACTGTGCCCAGCTTGAATGAAACCACTGTGGAGAACTATGTCCTCAGGAAAGAACTGGTCTCCTCCCCAAGGAGCAAAACTCATTTCTGATATTTATTTTTTCTATGATATATAAATACATCACTCTGCTATGACTTTGAGGTCATATATTTATTTTCATCAAAATACTGTATGTGTGCTCTAGGATAATTTTACCAGCATTATTACTACTATTACTATTATTCTTTTGAAATACTATTATAGTTGCAAACAACAGTCGGCAGACAGGGGAAAATAACATTAGCAACACTGAACATTCCCCAAAAGTTATTTATTTATCTATTTCTCAGGCATTTGATGTTGAAAAGTGGCCAGCCTCATACCTGACTAGCCTTTGCTACAAGTATGGTATCGTTGCATGAATTATGATGGAATGTACACTGGTAAACCTCTAGTATCATTTTAGGATGAATACTGCTGCCTATAGCTGGTTTCTTGTTGCTGGACAGAAGGAAACTTCTCTCATGAGACATTTAGAGAACATAAGGAAATCAGGGGCTGTTGCTGCCTGTAAATCTAGGAGTGCTCTGCAGTTTTGACAGAAAATGTTCATTCTGAAGATACCTGTGTTTAGGTCGTGTTGCCTTCCTAGAATCCACACTGGCTCATCAGTTTCTGGAAATTCTTCTAAGTAGTCTGACAAAATATTGATCTGGTTTTCATACCTAGATAAAACTGAAGAAGAATACAGAAAAAATTCAACCTCCATTTTATCCTTTTGTTCTTTTATCACAGCCTTGAGTTACTAAACGAGTTCTAGCTAGTCTTCAGTCTTCTGAACAGTGCTGCCAGCTGCATTTAATCTTTTCCTGTAGCAAGCTGTTCCAACACCAAAACATCCACTATCTTGGCTGGTTTTTATTTTGATCCTCACCGAGGGCTGGGAGGATAACACGGCTGACACTTTGGGTATAAGCAGCCTGAGTGAAGCCAGCAGCAGAAGCTTGGGATGGCTGCAGACTGAGGAAGATTAATTTCAGGGAAATGAGGAAAGGAAAAAGCAATTTAGGCATCACAGCACATGAGCCCAAGCTTGATTTTAAATGTACAAACACTACCACTCGGAGTGATTACGGCCCTGTGCTTAATGGGAAGCATGTGAAAAGTGTTAGCAAGACTGGGTTTTATTTTCTTCACTGGAGATTGGAAACACTTCAGAAAAAGAAAAAGAAAAAATTATGTTATTATTCAACGCTAGATCTGTTTAGTGTAAAATAACAAGTGATAATTAATACTAGAAAAAGACAATTAGATCATTTTTAGATCATTAAAGCAGTGGGTTTGGAACAGCAAAACAGGCATTAAAGTGTAAAAATGAATATAAAATAATTTCTTTGAGGCATCAATCTTAAAGGATACACTGTTAAAACGTAAGAAGTTCAAAGTGAAAGCAAACACAATTCTATTTTACTCTTCAAGTAAACACACATACGTCCAAGATAAAGAACGAATGGTTATTTGTATATAAAGTATATCAAGTAAATATAAAAGAAAACCCAAACAAACAAGAACCCCAGAACATTTAATGTAAAAAAAAACCATTACAGCAATCAGAAGTGACTCTGAGCTACACCACCCTCCGGTTCCCGGTGCTACCCAGGATTTAAGATCCACCTTCTGTGCGTGTCAGCGCAGGCAGCTGTTAGCAAACAGGGCGAGCTTCTTCAGGACTGCACAGAGCAAAGGAATCCCTCGGGCTGCGCTCTGCCCTTCCCAGCAGAAAACTCAGCGCTCCTTCCACTGGCGGAGTACACTGCGGC
>NW_008586775.1:0-613 GCF_000691845.1 Merops nubicus | reverse complement strand
TGTTGCAGGCCGCTGGAGCGGGGCTGGAGGAAGCAGAAGGAGGGGGCCCTGCAGCCCAAGGTGCGGCTGCGGCAGGAGGTGGTGAGCGTGGGCCCGCAGAGGCGCGGGCAGCGCATCGCCGTGCCCGTGCGCAAGCTCTTCGCCAGGGAGAAGAGGCCCTACGGGCTGGGCATGGTGGGCAAGCTGACCAACCGCACCTACCGCAAGCGCATCGACAGCTACGTCAAGCGGCAGATCGAGGACATGGATGACCACAGGTGAGGGCCCCGGGCGGGACCCGCCTGGGCAGTGCCTGTGCCCTCCTGGTGACCCAGCTCGCCGGGTCGGGGTGCTCGGGTGGAACCTGCTGCTAAGTGCACCCTTGTCTTTAACCCTGGGCGGGTGTCTGCTCCTCTGCTGCCTGGAGGGGCTGCAGGTCCCTGCCGCACCACTGCTGTCCTGTGATGTCCCTGCCTCTTAGCGTTCCCCTCAGGCTGTGGTTTTGGGGACACAGCACACCTCGGCTGTGTTCTCCTGGGTTCTTCAGCGCTCTCATGGATGTTTTCTTGGGAAAGGGTGAAGCTTGCCCAGTGTAATGGGAGGGTCCGAGCAAACAGGGTCTGTAGGTCATTGC
>NW_008586774.1:0-2542 GCF_000691845.1 Merops nubicus | reverse complement strand
GTTCTTACAAGAAGGCACTGGGACACATTTTGGCCACTCCTCCACCATCTGGCACTGGGTTCCTTCTTCACATATCCACCATCTGGCACTGGGTTCCTTCTCCACATGGGAAGTCCTTGCACGAGGGCAGTGGGACGCACTTGGGCCAACCATCCACCATCTGGCACTGGGTTCCTTCTCCACATGGGAAGTCCTTGCACGAGGGCAGTGGGACGCACTTGGGCCAACCATCCACCATCTGGCACTGGGTTCCTTCTCCACATGGGAAGTCCTTGCACGAGGGCAGTGGGACGCACTTGGGCCAACCATCCACCATCTTGCATTGGGTTCCTTCTTCACAGAGGAAGTTCTTACAAGAAGGTTTTGGGACACACTTGGGCCACCCATCCACCATCTGGCACTGGGTCCCTTCTCCACAGCGGAAGTTCTTACAGGAAGGTTTGGGGACACATTTTGGCCACCCCTCCACCATCTTGCACTCAGTCCCTTCTCCACAACGGAAGGCCTTACAGGAAGGTTTTTGGACGCACTTGGGCCAACCATCCACCATCTGGCACTGGGTTCCTTCTCCACACGGGAAGTCCTTGCACGAGGGCAGTGGGACGCACTTGGGCCAACCATCCACCATCTGGCATTGGGTTCCTTCTTCACAGAGGAAGTTCTTACAAGAAGGTTTGGGGACACATTTTGGCCACCCATCCACCATCTTGCACTGAGTCCCTTCTCCACAATGGAAGTTCTTACAAGAAGGTTTGGGGACACATTTTGGCCACCCGTCCACCATCTTGCACTGAGTCCCTTCTCCACAACGGAAGGTCTTACAGGAAGGTTTTGGGACACACTTGGGCCAGCCATCCACCATCTGGCACTGGGTCCCTTCTCCACACAGGAAATTCTTACAAGAAGGTTTGGGGACACATTTTGGCCACCCTTCCACCATCTGGCACTGGGTCCCTTCTCCACAACGGAAGGCCTTACAGGAAGGCAGTGGGACACACTTGGGCCAACCATCCACCATCTTGCATGTCCTCCCTGGTCCACATCGCACCCCGAGGCAGAGTTTGGCTCCAGCTGGGGCTGGTGGATCTGCACCTGGAGAAGAAAACCAGGAGGCTGGTGAGAAACAGCAGAGAATCCACCGCTGGGTGGGGCAGCAGCTTCTCTTGTCCAATGAGAGTGAATTCCCCATTTTGTTTTTGCCTCCTCCCAGTCGAACCAGAACTTTCCTCCCCTGGGTCCACGTTCATGAGAGGATTTAAGGGTGGAGATTCTCCAGGGCTTTTGGACTCACTGCTGCCCATTCTGAAGGGAATTTGGGGCTCAGAAGGCCGAGTTTGGGGCTGGAGATGGAAAAGGGGAAGTGGAATGAAAGGGTGGGTGGATGTGAGGATGGCAACATCAGGTTTGGGGCAGGAAATGCCAGATTTGGGGTTGGAGGTGCAAAGGGAGAGGTGGAATGAAAGGGTGGATGGATTTGGGGCACAAAAGGACAAATTTGGGGTTGGAGGTGAGGTGGGACAGGGCAAGGAAGGAGAATCTAGGTGGGGAGAGGGTCAGGGTGGAATCTGGGTGGAGAAATGGGGATTTGGACCAAACAGGACTCACCGCACTGGAGGACAAACCAAACCCAGAGGAGCAACATCCAAGGAGGCCCCATCTGCCCCACATGGTGGAGAGAGGAAGGTGAGAAAGGGGGTGGTGGGACCCAGCTGCCCAGGACCCCTCTGCCCCATAGACCCACATCTGGAGAAGAGACCCACATGTCCAGGAGCCCCCTGCCCCATAGACCCCACATCTGGAGAGGAGAAGCAGGTGCCCAGAACCCCCCTGCCCCATAGACCCCATATCTGGAGAGGGGACCCACATGTCCACCACCTCCCTGCCCCATAGACCCCATATCTGGAGAGGAAACCTGGGTGTCCAGGACCCAACTTGCCCCATAGACCCCCCAGACCCCATAACCCCCCACATCTGCAGAGGGAACCCAGATGTTCAGGACTCCAAACCCACCCCATAGACCCCACCTATGGACAAAGGACCCAGATGTCCAGGACTCACCATTCCAGGGCTGTGGGGCTGTGGCTCCTCCAAGGGCTCGGGGCTTTTGTAGGGGCCAATAGGGTGACATCAACCAATGAAATACTGGCTCCACCCCTTCCCCCCTCCCAAGTGCCACCCCATGGGTCCTTGTGGAGGGGGTGGGGCCCGGGGACACCCTGGCCCCAGAACAGAGATAAGATCTGGGGCTGGACAGATCCGGGTCCGGGCTGGCACCAGTGGGGCAGCAAGGGTGGGGGTGGTGGGTCCTCGTTGGGTCCACCCTGGCATCTGTCCACCCAGTGAATGATCCATCCATCCATCCATCCACCCAGCCCTTCCTCCCCATCCTTCCAACCATCTCCATCCATCCGTCCATCCATCTCCACCCATCCCTCCCTCCCTTTGTCTTCCACTGTTTGCCCACCATCCCTAAATCCTTCTGCAGCCATTTCTCTGCCCCCTCATCCTTCCACTGCTTCTCCATCCATCCATCCATCCATCC
>NW_008586773.1:0-1115 GCF_000691845.1 Merops nubicus | reverse complement strand
GGTCTCCCACCTGGATCATGCAGTTGCAGTAGGCGTTGGGGATATGGGGCTCCAGGCCCGCAAACAGCGTCTTGTTGTAATGCTTGAAGTCAAAGTCTTCCAGCCCCAGCTTGGAGTATTTGATGGTGACCTGAGCAGAGACACTGCGTGTTAAACAGAGCTGCCCACGCCACGGGACGTCGGCACGACCCCCAAGTGCTCCCCATGGAGATGTTGGGCCCAGGCAGGTCCTGCACCCCAGACAAGCCCAGCCAGTCCCACCTCCCTCCGTGCCCCAGAGCAGCCCCAGAAGGCCACCACCTTCCTGTACTTCTTGGCCACCCTGTAGAGATGTGGCTCTTCTTCCCGCCCGATTGGGGACTCGGGGACTTGGCTGAAGCTGTCAAACTCGTTGTCTGTCTCTTTTAACCGATAGGGAATCTGAAAGGAAGGGAAGGAGGGAAGGAAGAGCAGCTGAGCCCTGAGGCGGAGAGGAGCACCATGCACCCAAACAAGCAGCTCCTGGGCTTTCCTGGCTCCCTGAATGAGCAAAGGAACAAACCAGAGCGGAGCGGGGCCCTCCCGTGACCTGCACGAGGCCTCCACACCCTCCTCCTTACAAGGGACTTATCGCTGTGGGAAACTACAGCGGTGCTGCGGGCAGGGCCGAGACATGGCAGTGCTTTCCCAGGGGCCAGGGACGTGCCAGGAGCCTCCCAAGAGGAGAGCTCAGACCTTCCAGCACGACGAGGGAGCTCCAGCCCTCCTCGAACCACAGAGTCCCCCCTCCCGAGGGCGGGTACCTGGTTGCGGAGCTTGGTCCTCGGGTTTGGGGCGTAGCCAATGAACCCCACTTTCTTCATGGTGCGCAAGATCTCGGGATCCACCGGAGGGGCTCGCCTGCAAAACGCACCCGGGCTCCAAGGCTGCTCTGCCCCCCGAGGGCCCCCTTGCTGGGTGTGCTCAGGGGCCCACCGGTGGGGCACGAGGGTCTCCCCCACTTGGTCCTTGCCCCAGGTTCATTTTCCATCACAACAAAACACTCGGGCTACACCAGCACAGGGCAGCAGCGCCGAGCGTGGGCTCAGGCAGGGGGGAAAGTTTCCACACTGGCAGAACATGTTGTCCTGTCACTT
>NW_008586772.1:0-11233 GCF_000691845.1 Merops nubicus | reverse complement strand
AGAAGCAAATTCCACTTTGACTCGGCGTGAACACCGCTACAGCACTGCAGGAAGGCAGAGCCTGAGCCCCCTGCAGCAGCCCTGGAGGCTCTGGCAGTCACACACCTGTGAGCACCCTCATGGCCCCGTGCACGGCGTTCACGTCCCCGCTGACCAGCATCTCCATCAGGAGGCTGAAGAGCTCGGGCCAGGCTTCAGGCCAGTCCCAGTGGGCTATGGCCGACACGGCGTACGCCACGCTCGAGCGCACCTTGCTGATGGACTCTCTCAGCCCGTTGGGCAGCAGCTCCCTAATGGCAACTTTTGCCTGGAGAGAATGACATTGTTTAGCAAAACAGATCCCCACACATAAACAAAAATTCAAAAAAAAAAAAAAGACCCCTCTGACTGTATGCTGATATTGAGTCAGCCCAGCAGGCAGTAAACAGCTGACAGCTGCGCTCAGGACAGGATGTAGATATGTACATGGAAGACCTCCAGAGTCAGCCCAGATAAATCCCAGTTCCAGCACCAGGGACTGTTTGCTTACTTTGGAAGATCTTGGTAAACAAGAACTAGTCATCCAACCCTGAAGGGAAAAACAGCCAGCACCTCTGGGCCATAATTCATGAGGTCTAGTTCAAACAATTATCTCTGGATGGAATCACACCCTGGATGTGAGAGATGGTCCAGTCAACAGTCAGAGTGGCAAAGAACTAGAATCTCTGGCCATTTTGGCTGCTAGAGACTCCCGCTGAACAGACCTTTAAACTGAAATTTGTCAGAGGAAAACAGCCTTGGGGAAAAAAGTCCCAAGCTGAAAAACACAAGATTTAGCAACTGTCTGAAAAAAAAAGGCTGCAGGAATCAGTATTTGTAAAACTTAGGCAGCAGCTTTCCTCTAGTCTTGCTCTTAATGCTGCAGAACCATTATGGCTGAACAGAAATTAGCCCAAGTTTCAAGTCTAATGTTGTTTTAGCCAACTTACAACCAATTTTCAAAGTAGAAAATGTGAGAAAACCTTAACTGAGGCCATTAATCCTCATGATACACAAGGACACAGGCAATTTTATCTCTCAAGAATATCAGTTTTGTAAGTGGTTTTAAAGTGTCTCAAAGCAGAGAGCATGAAACCAAATCTTACCCTTTCTGTGGTCTCTGGAGGTCTGAACTTTTCTGACTGAGAACACCAGTGAGTTTCCACATACTGTTTCAAAATGACAGATGCTAGCTGCAATAGAAGAGAGGTGAAGAATCAGTAACAAACCTTACAACTGAGATGGGTTAACCCTGGCTGAGTACCAGGTGCCCACCAAGCCACTCTGTCACCCTCTTCCTCCTCTGCAGAGCAAAAGGGGAAAGGAAATGAAGACTGAGACAAAACCTCTTGTGGGTAAAAAAAAAAAGGTAGTTTCATTGAAAAGCAAAGCCAGGCAATGCCACACACACAAGTGAAGAGAAAAAACCCTAAAGATTTACTCTCTACTTCCAGTCCCCAGGTGACCCAGGTGATGTCTGGCCCCTTCCTGAGAAGCAGGGCTCCAAAACACACAGGGGTTGCTCCAGAGGACCAAGGAGTAGGGTCATGTGTCCTCCTCCTCTCTTCCCCCCTTTGTACCAGCTTTATAGCTGAGCTGACATCATATGGCATGGAGTATCCCTCTGCTCAGTTCGGGTCAGCTGTCCTGCTCTTGTCCCTCCCAAGCTCCTGCCCAGCCCATCTCACTGGAGGGAATGTTGGAAAGAGCCTTGGTGCTCAGCAGTAGTCACAACATGGGTGTTACCAACACCCTTCTGACTCCCAACACAAAATCCCTGCACCAGGAGAGCTGCAGTGGGAGAATCAGCTCAGCCAGACCTGATACAGCAACGCTGGCAAACATCACCAGCACCAGGGTAAGTCCAAAAGCACTATTTGCAAAACAGGTAAGTGTGCAACTCCTGAAAAATGCTGAAATAGAAATAGCAACAACTCTGGGGAAATGCAAAAGAAAATGGAGAAACACTAACAGAAATCTACCTCAAATTTTTCAACTGGAAACATGAGAGAACATTTAAAAAGCAAGGAAAGCACCATCCCAATTCCTTCTGCAGCTGCAGGTAACCTCACCTGACGGATGGCCAGAGCTCCCTGGGGGTCTACAGTCAGTTCTGCTAAATGAACACCAAATTCTGCAAGAGAAAAAAAATAAAATATTGGTATCATAACTTTTATTCCCACACAGCAGAACTCATCAAGATTTTTGGAGAAAGACATCATACCAAGTGAATTACTCATATGTGGGAAGAAGACAATTCCAAAGTGTAGCTACCCAAATGAATCACAAGCATTACTTCTCCTTTGCTCTCTGCACAAATTTCATTTCATTCTCAGCATCTTATTTCTTTCTCCTGTGGGTAAAAACTCTTGCAATGCAGCTTAATAAAAAGCAAATGATTTATAACTTTTT
Organism: Merops nubicus; assembly: GCF_000691845.1. Classification (NCBI taxonomy): domain Eukaryota; kingdom Metazoa; phylum Chordata; class Aves; order Coraciiformes; family Meropidae; genus Merops; species Merops nubicus. Next base: position 8,803 of record NW_008586772.1, on the reverse strand, counting down.
GTTAAAAAAAAAATAAACCTTATCTATGGTGTGAGCTGGTTAGTCAAGTCCTGCATGCAGGACACGTGGCTGAGATCTGGGTGGGGTAAAACAGGAGACTCTTGGGCAGCAGTCACTTCTGAACAACCTGGGCTCATCCAGAGAGGGATTTGGAAACATCCCTTCAGCTGTCCCAAGACAACTCAACACTGAGTGCCCTCCTGAGCACACTGCCACCAGGAGCTGCCTGTACAATCACTCAGGCTCTGAGACCTTCTCCAGCAAGCAACTTGTCCAGAAAAAGCCAGAGTTTCTTTTGGTTGCCAAGCAAGTCCTGTAACTGAGACAAAACCAAAACGCTTGTACCAATTCTGTTGATGACTGAGCACAGGAAACAAACCCCAGGAAGAGCAGCTGTTCTGGCCTGGTACATCCATACACCTTGACAGATCTCCTTCAGTTTGCAGCTTTATGCTCCAAGTAGCTGAGAGCTGAACTAAATCCTTCATTTAATTTCTCTAGTTTGCTTAAGAAAGGCATTTGTGAGGTTTTAGTTCCAGAAGCTGTGGAGCAGAAGGTGTGCCCTGGGGTCCTACAAGCACAAGCTGCCTCCCATGGCCAGGTTAAACGTGATGATAGAATCCTTGCCAAAAACCTACCAAAAATCCTGCTCTGAGCTCTGCCCCTTCCCTCAGCAGCACACCGAGCACTTCACAGACACAGCCTGCTTCCCTTCATACCCACCTCTCCTGTGAGGGGCCTTTCTGCACTGGGAGATAATAGCCTCTTGCTTTCCCATGCTTCCACTGAGCATGCCCAGTTCCTTCAACCCTTCTTTATAGATTATGCATTAAGAAAAAAACCCCACACCCTCCTATCCCAGCTGCAAAAGCCTCACTCTGAGATGTACTTCACACAGGACTGCTCTTCACTGCAGCAGCAATTACCCTTCTAGCTGTCTGCACTCTTCCAGACTGGAGTACAACACTGCATCTCAGCCTCATTTTAAAAGGCTATAAATGAACTAAGCAGCCAGAATAGATGCAACAGCTTCACATAGTTACAGCTCCCTTCTCTGCCTGCTCTGCACTCTTTGAATCTGTTGGCACAGAGGTGTTTGCTCTGCTCCCTTTGCACATGGCCTCTGCACTGGACTTACCACGTTCTGTTTCACTAATTTCAGGCCATCGCTCTGTCTTAGAAGCCCCTTGGGTTTGACAATGAGCCACCAGTCATGACTCCACACTCAGGTTTTCAGCCAACTGTGCACTTTACAAACAGGACAACACTATTTGTTCTTGACTGATAATGATCAGTGTGGCAAATTCCTGTCAGGAATGAAGGATTCTAGTCATTCCTACTGATCCTACTGACCTCCCATCATTCTGGTTAGGGAGATGTTGGGATGAAGGTTGGACTTGATGATCCTAGAGTCCCTTTCCAATTATAGTGATTCTGTGATTTTATGATCCTCACTCACTGCTTGTTTATGCAATAAGCCAGCTCTCCCATCAAACACAAATTAGATGGATTTATCAAGAGCAGTACATATAAACCTGTATTAGCAGTGTAATATCTATTTATCCTATTATGCTACAGACACCAGCATGCTGTTTAATGAGCTGGTCCAAGAATCTTTCCAGGAACTGAAACAACACTGAGTTGTGCAGCTCACTGGCTCCTCTCTTCTTGAGGAACTGGTTTATTACTGGTTTGGGGTTTTGGGTTTGTTTTGGTTTGTTTTTTCCCCAACTAGCTTTTTAGCTTTATCATGAGTAACTGCAGTTCAAGTAAGTGTGTGCTTCCTCCACTTCTATTTTGTAGATTTGAGGTATCAGAAACATCAAGTCTTCTTCCCAAGACAAAGTCTGTAAAACCAAAAGGTCAGAAGTGTTTAAGAAGGGCCTGGCATAGGGAACCCTTAGTGAACACATCTCCTCCAGCTCTGCTTCTCTTCTGCATTAACCTCAGTGAAATCCAACTATTCTCCTCCACAACCAAGCTCCATCTACTGCCTAACCAGTCTACATAACCTCCTCACCCTCAGCTTTCTGGAGAAATTAAGCCAGACCAAGCCAAAAAGCAGCATGAAGCAGGCAGGGAGGAATAAAGGGGCAGGATTTCTCCTCCATCACTGCACTTCACATCCTGCCCTGCTGGAAAGGGTCAGCACCAACTGAGTCCAGCTCAGTACCCTCACACAGAGCTGGTTCAGGAGCTGCTACAGGTCCCTTCCAGTTTCCCTGCTGGGCAGAGACAGGCAGTGGCTGAGGAGGAGGCTGTGGCAGCTGCTGCAGCCAGCCCAGGTGACTCCACCACCCCCTGGCCATCGACACTCCAGATCAAACCCACACTGTTTGCAGAAACCAGATCTCACAATGGCAGCAGCATCAGAAATCAGGTTCCCTTCACCCAGCACCCACCCACCCCTCGTGCACCCCTGTCTCCATCCACACAGGCACAGACAGCCCCATGGTACTGCTCTGCAATAACATCACCAGAAAGCAGCTTAGGTAGAAGGGGCCTCAGATCATCCTGCCCAACCTGCTCGAGCAGGGTCAGCCTCCAGGTCAGCCCAAGCACAGAAGGCATCTGCAGGCAGACCTGGCAGAAATAGCAGGCAGGTACCTCTGGCTCAGCCATAGTCTTTACACACTACAGATGTGCTTCCCTGAGGAACTTCTCCAGCATCCATCACAACACTCAACGACTACTCCAAAAGCACTCTTTTTTTTTTCCAGCATGAGACTGAAAACCACAACTATGCTCTCCTCATTTCTCCACAAAGGAGAAAGACTGAGGCCAGTCTTCTCCAGCATCTTCAGCTTTAGGTTTCTCACTTGAAATCACTTCTTCCCAACTTCTCACTCCTCACAACACGTCTGCAGCATTTCACAGTCATAAAGTCTTCCTTAAAGATATCACGTGGCCCAATGTGCCCATTTCTTGTTTCCATTTTCCTGTTAAAAATCCTGATCAACATTACAATGTTAACTCCTGTTAAAAATTTCAGCTCATTTTACCCTTTTGCAGGATATCCACTTATTTCTGCCCATCACCCACTCCAGTGTGACTCAAGTTAGAGCCAAGAGACCACCACACAACCACACATAGTCACATCTGTACAGTCTCCAGAACCCCTCCTTCCACACAAATATCATCAGAGAATCAATGCAGTTTTAAAGTACCAGACCAAATGTGCTAAACCACCTGCTCCAGAAGAGAAGATGCTGAGAGAATATTCACAAGATCCGTAAAGCCCATCTTCAAATCTGAGATCACACTGAAATCAAAGCACTGCTTCTTTCCTGCACAAGACTAGTCTCAAGCAAGATGGACAAAAATCTTTAAAGAGGGTCAGTGTGCCCAGATTGACAGCAGTCAGTTTGTCAAGGCCAGGACCATCTCCACAGCCACCTGCACATCTCAGCTCGGGGCAACACATGACCTTGCAAAGGGCCAAGCTGAAGAGGCCTCTTCACCCACAAGCTGTCACAACACACTCCACGCTCCAGACAGACCTAGAGATGCCTTTTCTACCTGCAGGAAGGGCAAACAGCAGCACGTACTGTAGGGAAGCAAAAGAAAGGCAATTCTCCAGCCTGGAGCCATTCATCTATCACCAGGAGATCTCCAGGTACAGGCTGATAGCTCAGAGACTGAACACTGCCACGGCAGGAGACCCAGGCTGCTGCCTCCTGGCCAGGTGGGTGGTGGTGGTGTCCTGCTGCACAGGAGCTGGCACTGAACCTCCTCATCAGCACAGTTCAGGGGAACGTGCCACAGACACTGCTCCTCTTCACAGGGTCAAAGCACAGTCCCTCCTCATGGTCGTGTGCCTCTTCCAGAGCAACAGCAGCCCTGCTCTGCTCCTGGACATGGCCTGGTCCCTACAGCTGCTCCAGCAAGTGAGACCTGGAGGAAGGGATCCCTTTTACCCACATGGAACTACCCATCAGACATATGTCAGCCATAGTGTGCACACATAAGACCACCAGCAGTGGTCCACCATGTCAGCTGGATGGCCCAGCTAAGGGGGCAATGGAAACACCCCCCCAGCCCACTGGGAGCAAGCCCATGGTGGAGCTGAGCCCAGCTCAGCACTGCTCCATGACCTGGAGAGCTCACGTCCCATCTGCCCCTCCAGCAGTCCCAGAGACTGGTTTATTCATGTTCTATTAAAACCTTGACAACAAAGGTCACCAGATGAACTTTCATCTTTCCAGAGACCAACAATAATGCATCACCCAACCCCAGGCTGTCTGGTGGTGCCCACTCCCACACCTTCTCAACAGACAGAAGCAGGGAAGAGAGTTGCTTGGGACATCAAACTGAGTGTGGGCTGCAGGTTGAGGGAGGGGATTCTCCCCCTTTAGCTTCCTCCTGTCCAGCTCTGGAGCCCCCAACACACCGACCTGTTGGAGCAGGTCCAGAGGAGGGCCATGAAGATGATCTGAGGGCTGGAACCCCTCTCCTACAAGGACAGGCTGAGAGAGTTGGGGTTTTCTGGCCTGGAGAAGAGAAGGCTCTGGGAAACCTTCTTACAGCATTCCAGTATCTGAATGGGGCCTACAGGAAAGCTGGAGAGGGACTTTGTGAAAAGGTTTGTAGTGATAAGATGAGGCATAATGGTTTCAAACTGGAAGAGTGGAGCAAGGACAGGCTGAGAGAGTTGGGGTTTTCTGGCCTGGAGAAGAGAAGGCTCTGGGAAACCTTCTTACAGCATTCCAGTATCTGAATGGGTCCTACAGGAAAGCTGGAGAGGGACTTTGTGAAAAGGCTTGTAGTGATGAGGCATAATGGTTTCAAACTGGTAGAGTGGAGACAGATTAGAAATGAGGGAGAAGTTCTTCACTATGAGGGTGGTGAGACCCTGGAACAGGTTGCCCAGGGAAGCTGTGGATCTCTGGATGTGTTCAAGATCAGGCTGGACAGGGCTTGGAGCAACCTGGTCTAGTGGGAGGTGTCCCTGCCCAAGGCAGGGAGGTTGGAACTAGATGATCTTTAAGGCCCCTTCCAACCCAAACTACTCTGATTCCATGACACATTTGGGAGCTGCTAAAGGGTGACAGGACAGAACCTGCCCCCATACCCTTACTCCAGAGCTGATACCCCATGTTCCTCCAGAACAGCCATCTCAAGTCAGACAGGGGACTCCTCCTGGACAGTTCTGCCTGTTCCAGAGGCTCACCTCTCACTGCACATTTCCACCCATCCCCTTGCACAAACCCCAGCCAGATCCACCACCAGCCTGCTGCAGGGAGCTCCCTCCCAGGAGCAGAGCCACACCAGCCTGGCTGCACCCAGAGGGTGACCTGCTGTGCCAGCCTCACCCACCTCCACAACCCGGCCTGCAGGAGCTGGAGAGGAGAGGGCAGAGCCACCCCCCACCCAGCACAGCCCCCCGGGCAGCCAGCTGTGGGATCCAACCACCCTGCTTCATGGTCTTGAAGAGTTTTTTTTTTTATTCTAGGAATCTCAAACTTTTTTTCCACCTGTAACATCCACCAGGGATGAGTTTCATAGTTTGTACTCTGGGGGGAACAACCAGCTCCCCTCAGCTTGTTTCAGGCTCTTTTCATCCGATCCTAGCCTGGCAAGTTGTCACAAACAATAACTCCTCCCTCACCTCCTCTGGCACTCATGATTTGAGAGCCTGCATCTCCACTAGCTCCTTCTCAGGCAGAAAACTCAACCCATCTGCTCCTTCTGAGACCAGCAGCCTTCCCACACCTCTGTCAATGTCCCTGTGCTGCCTTTGCTCTGGGCTGCCCACGCTGCAGGGCTGCAGGAGGAATTTATGCCGGGCTTTGTTCTCTGCTCCCTCCTTAACGGTCCATTTGCCTTTCAGAGCACGCCGAGCAGTGAATGGCTATTTTCAGGAAGCCCTCCGCACAGACAATGGGATTTCTTCTCCCAGTGGCAACAGTTAGGACAGGCTGTTACTTTTTAAGGTGTCTTCTGGGCCATCTCCCCCTCCCCCAGCACTCCTGTGCTGACCAACACCGACCTACACCTCCTGTTTGAACACCCAACTCACTCCTGTGAAATCATTCTGTAACTTTTGCCACCGATTCTCACTCTGAGCAGCACTACAGCAGCTCTGCCACACCACCATTCACTGCTCTCCACGTTACGTAGGGATGTGCACAGCCATCCAGCTTCATGTGGGACTCCTGATTATCTCCCTGCAGCAGGAAACATCACCAGTCAGTTCTACTTCTTGTCTTCATGCTTTTAATTGGTTATTAATTCAAGAGCTGTCTGCAACAGTTTGGTTCCTTCAAAATGTTTCAGTAAGGGAATTTTCTAAAAGCTTTTTGGCAGTCCCAGGACTCCTTCAGACAGCTCTTCTGCTAAGCACAGATCACCTCTGCCACAAGTCTCGTGTCTCCTGCCCTTCTCACTCCAAACCCTGACACAACTTTAACGAGGCAGGCAGAGCACAAGCCAACTCCCCTGTACCAGCCCCAACATCCACCCCTCTGCTCCCCACCTCCCCCCAGCACCCCTTCCAAAAGCTGTCCCACGTTCACCAGCTTACATTTCTATGGTCCCTAAATGACCTTAAAGTGGCATGTTTTACAGCACAGTAATTTAATGTTTGAGTCCCTTTAATACTCTTGGAGACTATCCTGTAGCACTTGCTGCTTCAAGTAAACTGCTAAGTGAAACTGCTTCTACTTGTGCTTCAACTTCATGTGGATTCTCCAATGTGTCTCCTGCAGAGGCCCTTTGATGTGGCAAGTCAGCACAAGGAACCCCGTGTTTCTGCAGCCCTGTCCTCCTGGGACACACCTTGCACCCTTCAGTCACCTCCTGGCTCTGGACACCTCTGAAATGCTTCCTGCTTCTGCAACATGTGAAAGCAGCAAAAGGTTTTACATCTTTAATGAGTTTTTACTCATTGTTTTTCACCCTACCTTCACTTATTTTTCATTAGAAATGCAAACATTCACCTTCTTTTACCTGACTTGACTTTTACTTTCAGCATCTTCTTCACACTGCTAAATGATACTGTATTCTGTGTCCTGAAAGCACTTCTGACACACATCATCTATGCTTCTTCACCTCAGCAGCACAGTGCTGGCTAACTCTGTATTCCTTTAGCTCCTCCTCTTGGTTTCTGCAAGTTTCTCTACACTAAAGACAGCACAGAAAGGAGAATAGAGCTTAATCCTCCCATGCTGCTTGACTAGGATGAGAGGAGGAACCAAAGGAGCACAGAATGATTCAGCTGAAAGAGAGCTCAGGAGGTCTCCAGCCCAGCCCCTGTGATCAAAGGATCAGCAGCAGCAACTCAGGGTGCTCAGAGCATTTTCTGGGCAGGTCCTGGAGGTACTCAAGGATGGGAACAGCACAGCTTCCACAGAATCTGCTCCAAAGCTTGGCTCTCCTCACTGTGAAAAAACTGCCCTTTATATCCACTCTGAACCTCTCCCTTCAGCTTGTGCCTGTTTTCTTTTCTCTCTCCCACTTCCCAGTGTCTTGACAACCTCTGCAGTTATGGGAAGCTGCTGTCAGACCCATCCCCAGAACCCTCTTGTCTCCATACTGGAAAACCCTCTCTCCCAGTGTCTCTTCATGTGGCAAGAGCTGCCTGTCCCCAGCCAGCACGATGGCCCTGTGCTGAACTCAGTCCTGTCTGTCAATGTCTGTCTTGTTCTGGGGGATGGGAGCCCAGAGCCCTCACAAAATACTATTTTCTGGAAATCTATTACCCAAACCATTACCCAAACTGGATTTCATTTCTTGTGGTAGGACTCTGTTTGTGTGCAGGGAAGGATGTTGCCACTGAGGAGCACACTGACTGCAGGAGGGGTGCAAGGCAAGGGCTCTGGGGGTCAGTGACCCTCCCAGCACCTCCAGGCTCACCCTGCAGCAACACTGCTGAGTGGCTCCTTACCCCTCCCACAGCTGGGGTGGCAGCACAGATCATCTCCTGTAATGCACCAGGGAAGATTCAGCCTGAGAGTGTTAGCAGCACGTGTTAAGGGACCACACACCAAGAAACCCTTTATCCAACAATTTCCCTTCCTTTCATCACCACACTGCTCTTGACCCAGTCACATCCTTACACCTCCCTTTTCTTTACAGTAAACTTCCCTCATAACTCTTCTCAACTCTTCAGGAGCAGAAAGACTCTAAAACATTTCACAGAACACTCTCAGAATGACACAATCAGACTAAAGTAAGGCAAGATTTCCAGGAGGGTCCACAACCAACCAGCCCATCAAGCTGCCAGGCCACAGGCAGGGCAGTGCTGTGCTCTCCAGCACCCAGATCTTGTCACAGCAGACTACCTGCAAATCTTCCAGTGGCTTCTACAGATTCCAGTTCTTTAGCATGGATCATTATCTTTATGCTGAAGTGAAATAAAACATTACCATCAGTAGGTTATGTTTTAGCAGAAGTGTAGCTTCCACCCAGGAAAAGCAGCAAGTGCATGAGCCAGCACAGCACCACTATGAAAAGGTCAGAGGAGTACCAGAATAATTACAGGCACTGCTCGAATTTGGGGTGCCTGTTCTTTTCAGCTCTGTCTTTTCAAAGCCACAGGCTGCTTGCCATCCAGTTCCTATGTCCTGCATGTCCTTAGCTCTCCAGTGGAGCCCAGGTGCTTCCCACGAGACGAGGGTTGTCTTGTTGGCTGTCTTCTCGTTGTCTGGTTGACATGGCTCTACCCTGGCCACTCTCAACCCTACAACACGTCACGTCCCGATGATGGCCTGCAGGACACAGGCACGCAGGACACACACGCCCCGAGGCGGAGAGGATCCTCCTGAGAGCAGGAGAGGGTCTGCAGGTGACCCGATGATCTCGA
>NW_008586771.1:28340-40588 GCF_000691845.1 Merops nubicus | reverse complement strand
GCCATGATCCCTCAATAATTGTTAAGATTTTTGAGGGTCACTGGTCAGACTGAAAACATCCATCTTGCCTGATTATGATCTGAGCTACTTGAGGGAGAGCTCTTACCCTTCTGCCACTGGTGTTAACCACCTCCTTGATATCTTTAATAAAATTAATTTAATAATGCATTGAACTCTTTGGGCTTCTTGGCATTGCCAAAACCTTACTCTTTTTCCAATGAACCAACATTTCACCCTGCTTTTTCTCTTACTCCTTTTATTATCTTTGCCACTGGCAAGCTGCTTCTTGCTGTAGTGCATCTTGGATGTTTTTTCTAATTTTTTACCCTTTTTGTGTGATTGTTCAGTGCTCTCCTAGATTGTCATAGAGTTGCTCATAAAGCACCAAGATATATATATGCATATAGGTATAAAACCTTCTGAAGCTGGTGATCTGTGGTGAGTCATGAGAGCTCCCATGATCTGTTTTTCCCTTTAACTTTTCCAGTGTATTTTTGAGAAAGTGCATATTACCTAATATAAGAGAGAATCTCTTTTTTTTTTCCTTTCTAAGCAACCCATACCCTCTGAGTATCCTTCAATAATCAGCAGAGAGGTTAAGAAAATAGCAGCATTTGTGTTCAAAGGAAATTTGGTTATAATCTGAGTTCAGCTTTTGCTCTGCTTGAGATGTTTTGAAGGGCAGAAGCAGCCTTTGTAATTTGGTAAGTATGAAGTATATTGCTTCTCAAATAGATTTAAGCAATTAATTAAGACTCTCTAAAGGGCAGCTTCATACAGCCTTCCTTCAGTGGAATTTTCTTACAAATATAGAGGAAAATATGATATTCTGATAGTTTTAACCAGTTGTGGCCACAATAGGTGAGTATTATATTTATGGCTTTAAGTGTTAAGAACAAGCATTTATTTCATGCTAAAAGGTTTGTCCAGTTTAACTATATGCATTGGCTGGGAGAACCAGGATCTTTTCCTGGAGTTTGGATCATGTTATGAAGAAATACAGGGTCTTGTCTTCTAAAAGTTTAAAGAAATAGAGAGAAACTTCTGTGAAAAGAATTTGGAAGGTGTTATGCATTTACTTTTAGGAAATATTCCCAAGTTATTTTTGCAATGAACAGTGCAGTGTATGTTTTATTTGTGAGATGAAAATAAAACTCAGCAAGTGTGTTTGCTGCACAAACAGTGTCTCAGTCATGAGCTGATGTTTAGACGACTCACTGTGATGCCTCTTAAGTATTAAGGTCCTGACACAGTATTATTTCATGAAAATAGGGATATAAATGTAACAGGACAATTAGAAGTCACCCTTTTGGATGCATTGCAAAGGTGATTTCTTGACTTTGTCAGGTGATCAGATGTGACTCTCTGATGGAAGCAAATGACAGTAGGAGTTTGCTGTCTTTGAGTAAATTCACCTCCACCGGCCAAAACACAGAGATGAAACAATCACAGTGAATATTAAACTAAATTATCTTGTAAATCTGATCTTACTGATGGATTCCAAAGTATAGCTGCTATCTCCTCAGTCTCCTTGAATTTCACTTGCTGGGGCTGGTGCTTTACTACTCAAGGTGTTGATTATTCAAGACAAATAAGGAAGATCTACCTATCCACCAAAAAGCTCCTAGTAGACGTGGCCCCCACATTGTAGGTGGCATGTGGCTTTGTTGTGGTGCTTCACCCCTACTCATGACTCCAAAGGAGCCAGTCTGCTGCCTTCCTGGGAGCTTTAATAGGGTGGGAGCAGGAATCTTTTCATTGAATTGAAAAGGGGAGGGGAAAAATAAAATCCATGCCAACTGCTCTGTGATTTGCATTTGAAATGACAGTGTTTTCTAAGTTCAGAGCACATATGCATGAGATTATTGAAATGAAGATGTATATAGCAAGAGTTGAGTTCTCATTGCAGTTTCTGCTTTCCCCTAGGTAATTAGCTCAAACAGAGGCACTACTGTTATCTTCTTGCTGAGTGACAGTGGGCAGAAAATCAAGCCGTTTCCTGGTTGTCATGGGGATGCTGAGTTGCAGCACTGTGGCACTGGATGCAAGGGAGACGAGGCTTTTCACCGGGGGCACGAGTGGAACTGGAACGGTGTAGGAAAGCCCATCCTTCTCCTCTAGCCTTTCAAGGTATTGGCTCCTCTCACAGTTTTACCCAGATACAAATGTCAGAACAATAGTATGTTCTTTTCCGCTGCCTTGCTAAGAAAGATGTTGAAGCCATAACGCTGCTGCGAAAATGGAATTTAATTTCATTGCCCATCTAAACCCCTAGGCAGACACACAAACCATGACAGGGTGTCCTGCCTTCAAGGACACTGCAACATATGGTAGAAATCCTGCTTTTCTTACTCAGTTATTTCCAGTCAGCTAAATGAGAGAGGCTGTATCAGAAACCACACACAGATCTGACCTCAGTGGGGTTTGTTGCCCTTCAGTGCAGCTCTCTAGCAGTCCCTATAACGTGCTATGCCCTATGTGGTGAGAATCTTGCAGACCAAAGCAGGACATTTAGTTGGAGTACTCCTCAGTTAGAGAGCAGTGTCATCAACTGTTTAATACATTTGTCTCTGCAAGATCAATATTTTGAAATGGGAGCTATGTTGGTAAAGCTCAGAACCTAGTTTCTGCACTAGCCGTGTGTATTCAGATGTTGGTGTGTTAAAGGGTAATAGTAATTAAGAAGCTTTGTAATGTTTTCAAACATGTGGTCATGCTGCAAATTGCAGAAGACTTTAATCCTGGACCTTGGTATGTATGTTCCAGGTGAAAACACCAGCTTCACAAAGAACTGGCCACTATGTAGTGCTGTTAATTTTGAACCTGAATGCACACTAAATGCTTTCTAACTTACTGACCAAACTGACTCCTTCAGAGGGGACCAGCTCTGACATCCAGTTTAATTTACTAGCTCTATAATAAACCATGTCACATATATTAGCAGATGCTAGCTTGCTTGTCTCTGTTCTTAGCATTTCTGGTGATGCTTTAGAAAGTCACTAGATATGGTTCCAAACCCATCATCTGTGTCTTATCCTGGGGATGGGACAAAAGGGCTTAAATCTGCCCACTAAGAGTTGGGTGATGCTCTGTAGCTGCAGGAAATACAGCAGTTTAATTCAAATGTGCCAGTTCAAGGTATTTAGAATCATAGAATCATTTAGGTGGGAAGGGACCTCCAAGATCATCAAGTCCAACCACCGAGCCACCAGGGCTCCAAAGTCCTCTGCCAAAACAGATCAGAATCTGTCAGGGTTGGAAGGAACCACAAGGGTCACTCAGTTCCAACCCCTCTGCCATGAGCAGGGACACCTCCCACTAGATCAGGCTGCCCAGAGCCTCATCCAGCCTGGCCTTAAAGACCCCCAGGGATGGGGCCTCAACCACCACCCTGGGCAACCCATTCCAGGGTCTCACCACTCTCATGGTGAAGAACTTCTTCCTTACCTCGCAGGTAGAAACTTCTCTGTATAAAGGCAAACTCTTTTAGATGCTGCGTTCTTGCTGCCTTGATCTCACTCTTGTAACAAAATCAACCTTATGCCCTTGTGCCTTTCCTCATTATCCAGAATGCTGACGCTGAGGTTAATGTGAATTAAACTTTTGCCTTTGTCTAAGAAGTGCTCTCAGAGAAAAGTTACTTCAGAGAAGTGGGAAGCCTTAATAAATAGTAACAATAATAGGCATTTCCTGGAAAGGAAGCTTCTCTTAATGCTGCATTAGGGCTTGTCTAAATAGAAAAGCTCTGTCTTAGAACATTAGGTCTATTGGGTCTTCTCTGTATTATACCTGTCTTCCATTTAGGCTTTTAAAAAGCAGCATTACAAAACCATAGCCCTATTTAAGATATAATCATAATTATATTATTATAAATAAAATACAAGAAGAAAAAGCGGGTGTAATGGTGATGCTCTTCAAAGAATACACTAGGGAAAGTCCAAGTTTTAAGAACAGACAGAGTTTTAGATTAGTGTCCTCAGGCTGAAGTCATGTTCCCAGCAGGGATGATAGAGCAAGGAAATACTTTTATTTCAGTTTTTCTGTCCTGTAAATAAGACTTGAAGATGAAGCCTCCCTGAATCTCACATAAAACAAATGTATGCAACACCTTGGAAGTGGATTCCTGCTATGAAATATGCCAAGCTGGAATACCAAGAGGTGATATGCATTCCAGCTTCAGTAGCAAATACACCTTATCAGAAATTACTGTCAATATAAATTATCACTGCAGGAATTATAGTACATTTAAAATGGCGTGTACTGCCAATAGTTCCCCAAACAGCATCTTTTGAAAAGCTATTTTAACTTGTGGAAACCAGATAGTAAATTAATGAATATTAGCCTAGGAAAAGCACATACTGGTATGTGGCAATGTACAGACCATATTTTACTGAGCTTTAGCATGATGTTGGGCTACTGCAGTTTCACATGGAAAGAAATAGTCAGACTTACAAAATTGTTTAGGTTGGAAAAGACTTTTAAGATCAAGTCCAACCATTAACCCAGCTCTGCCAGGTCACCACTAAGCTATGGCCCTCAGCACCACATCTACATGACTTTTCATTCCCTCCAGGGATGGGATCGCTGACATTTCCCTGGGAAGCCTGTTCCAGGGCTTGACAACCCTTTTGGGGAGGACATATTTCCTGATCTCCAACCTAAACCTTCCCTGGCACAACTTGAGGACATTTCTTCTTGTCTTACCAACATTGCAATCAGATAATTGCACACTATGTGAATGTGCTCAAGCACAGATAAGTATTGCTCTAGGAGGGGGCATATCAGTGACCTGAATTCTCCTCCAGTCCTTAGCCTGCTCAGTGGACATAGGTAGGGACCGCTAAAGCCCTGTGAGTACTTGTTGAGAACACAGCGCGGCGTTGGGTTGGAGGGGTGTCTACAGCCCTCCTGAAGAGAACGGAAGCCATGTGTACCTATCAATGCCACTGCTGAGGTGGCAGCCACTGATTGCTGTACCATTGGTTAGTATTTTAACCTGTAGCCAAGCCAACAGGACCCTGCAGTCGCCAACGCTGCGTGTAGCCAGCATGATCTGTGTAAACAGATGCTGAGTCTCACCCGTCCCAGCACGCTGGTTTTATTGCACATGAAATAGATGCTTCTGTGTAAGAGCCGTAAATCTGCCACGTGCTGGAGATGTCAGAACTGCTGTGTGTGCAGAGGATTACCTGCAGAACAGCAGTGTCCTTCAAAGCACAGGATTGTGCAACCAGGAGGACGGGCACTTGTATCAAATTCACATCCTCCAACTACCCTGTCACTGGTTCCTACCCCACCTCTGAAAACACAGTTCTGTTATCGTCTTACTTTATGACCTGCAATGTGTAACTTAATTTTTGTCTGTTTCTACCACCCATAAAACGGGGAATATTGTCAGTGCTCTTGTCTTTGGGTTCTTGATGGAAAAAAATACATAATGGCAGGTATGTGATTTAGTAGTATGTGACTTAGTAATCCCTATCACTTAATTCTTATTGCTTAGATAAATTAACTTTTTTCCCCTCTATATTCCTTCATTGCTTTATTTTTCTGAAATTTCCAGACCATTTTTCTGCTTTGTTTATACCAAGTGGGGTTTTGTCTTCTTAATTAAAACTTTGATTTTGCTGTCACCATACACTTTGTGTTGGGAAGGACAGGTCAGTTGACATCTCCCAGATCTTGGTGCTGAAGAGGATGATAACAGTTACATGTTGGAACAGGTACAGTGCCTGTTATAAGAGAAAGCAGGAAAAGATTTACTGTTGAAATGTAACATTCATTTCAGGTTTTTTTAAGATAAAAATCTATCAAAGTCTAATTTTCTCAAAGCTTAGTAACTCACTGGCTGGTTGGCAGCTTGATGCAGGAAGATGATTTAGGTCTGGCTGCGCATCACTGAATATCACTTTTAAAGTTGCAGCACAGCTGAGGAAAGCCCATAGCACATCTCTTACAAAACTGAGGCACCAAACAGTTCTGCACAACAAATCCTGTTTCAAGTCATGGGTCTGTCCATCTTCAGTCTATTGTAAGATTCATGTGTACACAATATTGACTTCCTAAAGCTTTGTTCTCTCAGCTTTGTAGCAGGGGAGAAAGTGCAGTTTAAAATTGTTTGAGACCTTCAAAGAAACAAAATTATAAAAAGCTCTTCTCTGCTAAATTTTTAGTGTTATTATGAAAAATATTGAGACATCATTTCCAAACATTTAATTTGAAAACTCAGAAATTCAGAGAATGCAGATGTTGCTTTATGTAAAGAGCTGACTTACATAGCAGTTCTTCACTGTGAGATGAGGAATAAAAATGGAGAAATTGCTTCTGTGTCTTTGTCTCCTTTGAAACTTTCAAAACGAGTGTCCTTCTGAGCCTCTTAGGTT
Organism: Merops nubicus; assembly: GCF_000691845.1. NCBI lineage: Eukaryota > Metazoa > Chordata > Aves > Coraciiformes > Meropidae > Merops > Merops nubicus. The sequence continues at coordinate 34,205 of NW_008586771.1, read as the reverse complement.
ATAAATTCAGCAAGGAAAATACCCAGTTATGGCCAAAAGCATGCTTGATACAGTGTACTGGGTACAGTGTGCTGGAAATGGGGAAAAATGCCTTAGTACCAAGGGTGTGTGCTACCTCTCTCTCTTTTGAATTTTGTGCTTAGAGTACTTGCTGGTTTTAGGTAACTCCCAGCTGCAAGGTGGGAACATACTGTTGCACTTCACACATGCCTGCAAAGTAGTCATGGCTCATAATTAGCTACAACTCCCTCTGAACTTCTGAATCCGTGGTGTTTCCAACAAATAGAGAATAATATTCATTTTTACATTGTTTTCTATTGACACCTGGGTCTAAACTTCACCTCGCCCAAATTAATTTATCTAAATGCTTGTCCTTTTTCTTTCCATTTATTATTTTTCTGTCTCCAGTAAACGTAGGGTTTGTCTCCAACCAGTGTAAGCCAAATACATTCGTATCTTGCTTACGTGACAGGGATGAACTGCTCTCTGAAACACCCTTGACCATAGTAGGAGACTAGGAAACCGGTTTAGCCACGCTCAAAATACAGAAGACTAACACCAGGATGAGTTAAATCCCAGTTAGCTGTCAGCACACTTTCTGGAACCACTGAGTTTCTGCCTGAGCTTTCTGGAGCCAGCCAGTCCTCCTGGGCTTTATGATGTGCAACTAGACCAATGTCCTAGATGGCTTCTCCTTGAGAACAACTCACCTGTGCTCTCATGTGGGCACTCAAGGCTCTAAGTAAGTGGAGTTTCTTTTATTTTCTACAATGTCTTTTCAATGAACTGCTGTTTTTTTCCAACCATAGATGGCTTTGATTCTTTTAAATAAAGTTTTATTTGGCCTGGTGAGCAGAAAGTCGATGCTAATCTACAGACAATAAAACATTGCTCTACTATGCAAAATATTGTTGCAGACAGGCTAAATTCTGCTTGTAATTTGCACATTAGACAGGACTGAAAGGCCTCTATTTTGGTGAAGATTGGTCTATTTTTCTTCTTACCAGGCTATTGAGCCTATAATTTCTCAGTTCAGATCACTTGACTGACTTGCCTTTTTTATTTCCTAAAAGCAAATGGTGACCTTAAAGAAAAGATTGTTACTGATGATTTCTAACTCTTGTCTGTCAAAGTCTGATTAACTTACCATAGATATGAAATTATCTGTTTACCCTGGTTTTAATTTTGCCATGTCCACCTGTATCCTGTATAAGCTTGCTGTTGTGATCCATAGGGGAGATACAAATTTTGCTATCTGCTTCAGTTTGTCTTTTTCCAAACGATAGATAAACAGAAACAGAATTTTATCAGTGAACTGCTTACCTGCAATTTCCTTGCTTTCCTACAGTTCTGTGTAAGTACTGAGAGCTTCCTACACACTGGTGACTGGAAAACCATCGAGACTGCTTCTTCAGGTGGTAGGATCTGCACACCTGTGTTGTAGATCTGAACATATTGGAGGTCAGGATGTCACTGTACTTTGTTGGTAACAGGTTATGAGGCCCTCACATGACGATCTATCTAGTTGGGTCACTGTAGCCACAACAGTAGTGATATCACTGATATGTCTGCTGATGACTGTATATCCCAGAAGGCTGGTACTGCTTTTCAGTGCTCATAGAGAAGCAGCATTTACAGCAGTTACTGTTTTATCCTTTGATTTGTCAGCAGACAGCATTTTTATGGCTGAACTCAGTTCCAAATTCATCTCAACCTATTAGAAATAATAATCATGTTTAGGACAATACTGATAAACCACTTCTCTGTAGTAGTAAGTTGTGACGAGATGAATCTGTTTGTGACTGGTTTATTTGTGCATCTTTTATGAGGGCAATTACAGCCTTCCACCTGAATAATGTAAAGCAATTTTCTCTTCAAGCTTAGAGAAGAGAAAGGGGGGTTGGTATCAGTATTGTACCCTCCGTGCTGCGTTTTATTGCCACGTCCCCTGGTTACAGATAGCAGAATGTTCATTGACTACCAGCTGAGCTGGGAACGTGCCCTTGTTATCACACAGGGCCGGCTCTGGCACTGCGTGGGAAGACTGAGGCACTGGCTGGTGACCAAGCTCCAGCACTTGCCAGATGTGACCAAATTTGATCATTTTCAGAGTCAAGGACAAATACATGTTTGTGTACTATGGACAAGGTTTTTTCCAAATAGAAGTTTTTTGGTTTTTTTTTCCCCAGAGGTGTATAGGGATGTGTTTTGATTTCCGGTGGAGGGACTGAAAGGGCCAGTTGAGTTCATATCATCCTACAGGCATCAAAATACCATTTTCTGTGTAGCAAAGATTGTGTGAAAGTCCAATGTGCACACAAAGTTTTGAAAAGATTTCAGCTGTCATGCTCTGTGTAATCTTTACTCCTCATTGATTTCATTTTGAATCAGTATGTTTAAATTACTGTTTAAATAACTCACAGGCTTAGCTGGTGTGTGTTCCTTAGCAGCTCGTTGTAGCAGAGATAGCAGGTAAAGCATTTTGGCCTTTAATTTAGATGCTTTTTGATACTGAAGATTGCAAGTTCAATTTTTGCTAATAGAATTGGCAATTACACAGGCACTGAAAGCAGATACGAGCCCAGGTTTGTGTCCTGACTTTAAGGAGGGAGGACTGAAAGCCCTTGAGAATGTACCTTATTACTGGCCTGATGGGGACAGCGAGCAAAGCTTCCCTTCTCCTCTGCTCTGCCATTCTCCCATCTCGAAGACCAAAGGACTCGATCCAGGCAGGGAAGCAGTTCAGAGTCTGCAGGCAGGCAGCACCGAGCAGTTCTGAGACGGTCCCAAAGGGAAACCCTGTAACGCAGAACCTCACACTGGCACCACAGCTCGGTGGTGATGAGACCTTGGGTGAGACCTGGTGGTCTTGTCCCGAGAGAAGAACCTCAGAGGAGACCCCGTTACTTCCAAAGACAGGGGGAGTGGAAGCTGCTAGCAATATACAGAACAGCAAAGACCTCAAGACCCGTTTCTCGCTTCCCCAGGACATCTTCATCTATGTTTTAATAGTCAGAGCTTTATAAAAACACGCTTTTTTCCTTTCATTTTTTTTTCTCCAATGACCAGCATTTCACCCATACACGGATGCAAGTTCTGTTAACCTTTATAAGGTGTACTTTCACATAACACATGCATATATTAGGTATGGTAAGAATTTTTTAAAAATGCATTTTCTGCAAGTTTGGCCCAAGACTGGCCGATTCGTTTAAAGTTAGTGTTGTTCAGTTCAGGCAGCTATGGTGGAAAGCATGGAAAGTGCCTACCTTAAACTGTGCTTCAATTCTCTAAAGCCTCTGCAATCCAAATCAGGTGAAAAAGCAACTTTTCCAAGTGATTTTGTTGAGAACTGGCGGTGACATGCTAAATTTTCCTGTGCATAAAATATCCTGGGTGCTACTAAGTTACTGGTAATTGAGTGTAGGCTGGGGGGGTATTATTTATGACTTTGCCCTGTCAGAGTGACAAAAAGCAGCCTTGAGGTGCTCACTCTGTTCACCTCCACACTTTCAATATATTCTCAAGGCTGTTGCTTCTGTCTACTGTCACAGGCCTACATCAGCATTTTCATATCATTACTTTAATTTCTGCCTTGTTTAGTTCTAGACTATAAATAATACCAACGGCTCATGAAACCGAGTCTTGCAGAGCCCTACCCTGGAGGCTACTCAAAACTTGGAAATTTCATTGGTTTGACAGTCTTTACAGACTAACATCTAATATGTAATGATCATCGTGCCAGTTGGAAATCTGTAATTATGGCCCACTCTAAACTGTAGCACAGGAGATGAGAAATAATATCGAGCACTCCACTGAAGGAAGTGTTCCGAGAGTATCTCTGTTTTCTCTGTCCTGGCTCCCTCTCTCCAGCTCCCCAGTCAGAGTGATGGGAAAATAAATACAGATATTTATGCCCATTTCTGGGAATGCAGTTGTCTCAGCAGATACAGCACCCAGGAGGGTTGTAAGAAATAAAGACGTGATCTCCTGCATGTATATGCCAGCCAGGATGCATATCTGTTTGACTGCTTCCAAGGAGCTAAATATTTTAGATGAGGAAGCCTCACAGGACTGTGAATGTCACCAATATGTCAAAGGAACAATAAGCTTGTTGAGCTTTCAGGGGTCTGTTCTTCAGTCTGCTGCTGGCATCCTGAGCAAGCTGGTGTAGTGCTATTGTGGGGTGCTGCAGCCCTGGGGCTCCCTGGAGGAGGTGCCTGCTGCTGATCCTGAAGTCCCTCAGACCCTCTCCAGAAATCATGAACCCGAGATTGAAGTGATATAAATTCTCCATCTCTGCTGATCTAAAAGGAGCAAAGCAAATTTACGTTAGCTGAGGATCTGGCCCTGCAATTAGGCAGCACTTTTTCTGTTCAGACAGCTGCTTGTGTGTAGACAACTCATTGATGTAGTGGCTGGGATGTGCAAATGAGGTAGAGACTGTGTTTTGTGCTCATTAAAGAAGGCACTAGAAATCTCATATGGCCACCATCTGCCGCCTTGTTTGTTGAGTTTGATCATTAGTCAATGAATGGTTCTACTGAAATTCAGTGATTAATCTCCGGGATATGATTCTCTTTATCATGATGAAGGATGGCAGAATTTAGCTCGTTATAATAAAATTGTACGAATGTGCAAGTTCTCTTCAAAAGAGATTGGGATTCATAAAGCAGTTAAGTACAAAAATGGGAAAATGAGCTGTGAGTTTTTGTAATGCCTATTTACAAACATAAGCTCCTTGCTAAAAGCTGGGAATATCTCTTGTAGATACGCAGTGACAAGAGCAGCAGTGTGGTTGTGCTTAAAGGACTTCTAGAAGGAACACAATGCCTGCAGGCGATTTTAATGACTGCCACCCATTTCAGCAAGCTATTATGAGACTTTTCTTTCTAGATGATACAAGGAATATTTCACTGACAGGTGTTTTACAGTATTTTTTGTACATTTACTTGTCTTAATTTGTCTATAATGAATAAAATGAATTCTAGGGAAAAGGAGGGTTGTTAATGGTTCTGATTTTTTAAGTATGTAACAATCTTTAATTTTCTTTTCCCAAAATAAAAACCACCCCAAAACAGTTCAATTAGAGACCTCGGAGTTTTTAACTGCATGTTGGAATAGCTTTTCAAACAACAAAGCATTGAGTCTTGTTATGGATCCATTTCACTTTTTATATGAAATGATTTGACCGTAACCGATACAGCCAGGGAATTCCAACAGTCTCAGCCCACTCCCACAACAAATATAGAATTGTAATGCCTACAGATTTATAGCTCTTGAAATTGCTCTGAAGTCAGTGAGGTTGCACAGGATATACGTCCCAGCACATTTTGATTCTGCATTGATATCTTCAGCTGTTCTCTGCCTTCAGAATGTACAATATATTCTCTGTTGTTTTTACTGGGCACTCTTTGAATCTGCCTCATACGCCTACAAAACGATTTCAAATCTGTTCATAGGGATATTGATTTCCCCCTCCCCCCCCCCCGCATATTCAGTTTCATCAGTTTTTCTTTCCTATAAAGAAAACTGTTTACACAGAGTTTTGCTTTAGATCTCAGTATTCATGAATAGAAAATAAAGGTTAAATTTCTGAAAGAACATTTTTTGTGCTATAACTCTCCTGCGTTTCACATTGCTCTGGGAAATGAAAGCTTCTAGAAACCAACCTGCACTTCTGCTTTCATGTGGATGTAATTTATTTGCAGATTGGTCCCATTTGAATGTTTTAAAAGTTACTGGAACAGTAACTTTGTGCACAGAAGAGCCTGCTTCAATGTAGAATTGCTCAGCCTGCCCACTTGGCCACACTTGTGTTTTAGGAGCAGTGTGGAGCAAACTGTGTTCCCTGTGGAAGCTTTGCAA
>NW_008586771.1:27836-28309 GCF_000691845.1 Merops nubicus | reverse complement strand
TTGTGGGGGGGGGGGGGGGTGATGCTTGTGCTAGAGCTGGATCCATTATCATGGCTACTGATAAAGCCAGTCAGTATCTCCTATCAAATCAGGCAGGTGAAAGTATGTAATATACAGATAGAGTGCAAGGAAATCAGTCCACTTTATTTTTTGTTCTCTAATTTAATAAGAGAAGTGCAAAGGAATTGGGTTTCACATGTGGCTTTTATTTATGTATTTATTTATTTATTAGCGAAGGCAAAAATTGAGCAAAGCTTCAAACTTCATGTCTTGGCTACAGAGGGAAGTCCACAGGAACCCTTTAACTGTCACTAATGGCTGTTCAGTTTTTTACTGTGAGGGTGGTGAGGCACTGGAACATGTTGCCCAGGGAAAGTGTGGATGCCTAATCCCTGGAAGTGTTCAAGGACAGGTTGGATGGAGCTTTGAGCAACCTGGACTAGTGGGAGGTGGCAGGGGGGTGGAATTAGATG
>NW_008586771.1:18718-27791 GCF_000691845.1 Merops nubicus | reverse complement strand
TCTTTCCCCTTCCCACTCATCACAAAATGGATTAGCAGAAGGAGACTCTTCCTTATTTCTTTTAATAGCAAAGTTACAGCCCAGTTACTTCCCATTTTCTTAATGTGTGACTTGACTGCTAGTTCTCCTTCACACCCCTTTCCTCGTTACTGGAGCGATGCTCAGGGTCTCCTCCTTATTCAGCTCTTTCTGTGGAAGGCTGGAAGATGTTAGGAACAACTTTCCCCTCTTTCGTCAGTACTTGGGTAGGAATATGTAACACAAATAAACAGTAGCTGTGGTACGGTGGTTATTCTGACTTTTAAAACAACACTTTTAAAAACTGCTGTGACAGAAATAAATACTGTGGTTCTATGGCTGTCTCAAGGGAGATAAGTGCTTGCTTTCTTTGTCTCTTTTTCTTCCAGGGAAAGGATGACAACTGATATGTTTATATATAGGAGAGTCTGCCTATTTTATTTGAAGACTGCAAGAAATTATTCAAGCTTCAAGCAACTCTTTGCTCCATACTTTTAGGAAGAAAATAAGCAAATTGAATATCTTGCATTTCACAGGAAGGATGCTGTAAAAAACAAGCACAAGAAAAAAGGCTGATGAGGGTGAAAACACAAAGGAAAGCAACTCCTTTTCATGAAGAGGAATCTCCTAATTTTGGTATGGTTAAACAGTAATTTACTTGTAAATAACTTCTAAGAGGTGGGTTTCTGCAGTGGTATGCTTTGACCTATTGTGTCATAATTGACTAAAAGGCAAAAAAATATAGGATGTTTCAGACAAAATATTTTTGAGAATGTTGCAAGACTTCAAGAAGTTACATTTTGAGTAAATTCATGCACTTTCTCAAAAAGCATGAAATTTTTTCATGCTTTTCTTTCTCCATCTTCCAGTTAGGAACTCGTGTGATGTGCAAAGAGCACATGGAATTTCCTGGTGTTGCCTGGATGTGCTCAGTGCATCTTGTCCACATGCCAGAAAATGTCTCCTTCAAATGGAAAGGGGATGGTACAGCATGATGCCTGTTTGCTAATAGAGTGTATGTGGCTTTAGTATTACTTTTATAGTCTGTACTTTCTAAAAAATCATGTCTGGTTTGTTAGATGCTATTACAAAAAATAATATTTAGTCCTGCTGACAATATGATGTTGTAATCTTTATCACTTTTAAGTATTCCATTCTTCAGTAACCTTCTGTAGAATGTACTATACAGAATATAAGCAAAGTAAAATGCAGTTCTACTAAAATTCTTCCTTGCGTACATGTTCTGAACATGAAATCTTGAAACACTTACAGCATGATAAGACTTCTTAGCTAACATTCACAAATTTAAGCTTAGCAATACCATCTGAATCACCACAATGAATTAAAATTGAAGGTAATTTTGTTATTTGTGAGGTTATTTCTATACAGGACAAAGTATTTGTTAAAGACTGAGCAGCAGATAAAAAGATAACTGAGTGAAAACTATTTTTAATATACTTTACCTCTAGAATCTTATTCCAGAGCATTCCACCTAGATTTCACTCTACATAGCAGTTAGAAAACAGTTGGAAATCAGACCTGAACTGGGCCCATCACCACAGTTTTAATTCTTCTGATAGGAAAAGAGCAATTTGCTCAAGACGTGCTATTTTGTGAGGTGTGCATTTTTCTGAGGCATTGCCAGTTTTTGCCTCTTCCCAACCATCGTAACACACAGGGAGAGGTGCCAGCCCCTTCTTCCCCCTCCCAGCCCAACAAGTGCTTTGGCAGATTGCTTCGGGGAGGGGATGGCAGAGTTGGTTTTTTTACTTTGAATTTTAGAAGTGCCTAGAGATAAATAGATCAAGTTGTTCCACTTTTGGTACATTTTTACGAGCACATGAAAAAGAAACTGGCTTTTGGGTGTTCTTGTAAATATTTTACTAGAAAGTGGCCTCATGAGGAACTCTGTCTTTTGTTAGAGCCATATTCCTTCAGAAATAGTGCTTTTAGTAAAAACTGCTTTGGGATCCCATCAACATGTCCTAGTTTCCAATTTGGCAGTGATGTGAGGCATTTCTTAAGACTGTGCTCTTTTTTTTGGAGACATTTATGGTAATGTATAAACCTCTAGATGAGTTACTAATTTTTACATAATTAAAATTTTATTTAAAAAAGATGATTAGGAGCCTTATGTAAGTGGAATTTCTGGCTCACTTGCTAAACGTCTAGCTTGCATTTGTACGAGTCGGTCATTTCACATACAATTCGCAAGTGGTTCTTTACCTGCTGTGAAGCCCTTCAAGATCATGAGGAAACTTTCCCTTTGATTTAAGGGCCTTTTGATCTGACCATAGACTGCTACAACTCCTTCTGATGCTGATGCTCACTGAAACAGAAGCTGCATAGACTTGCAAACACATTTGTATGTCCCACCCCTTCATGCTGTTGTGGAAGCAGTGGCTATTTCTGAAAGGAGGGAGGCCCATCTCATAGTAAGGATAGAGCATGTGCTACCTTCTGGATTTTCTATTCATACTTTAGCCAAAAAAAAAGTGTTTCATTTTTCTGGGAAAAATAATCACAGAGGAAAGATACTTTTAAATGCCAAAACAACATGAAGCAGTGAAGTGATAAACAGGTATTTTGAGGTAATTTCCCTCATTACACGTGTATCTAAGCACAGAATATTCTGAGGTTGGGTTTAAATTTCTCTTTTCTGAGTGGATAAAACAAAAGAATAAGAGCTTCCCACTGAAAGACAGTTATAGTTCCAAACCTCATTCTTCAACCGTGTTATAAAAGCGATCCATCTAAAAACAGAGCACTACTGTAGTATTCTTGTGGCTGCTTAAAAGCTTACTACATAGTTGGTAGGCAATAAAACTTTTATTCTGCGTTCTTCCCTAAAGACATATATAACTCTTTTAAAATAAATATATCAAATGCAAGTACATATAAAAAATATCCCCCCCAAATGATTTTCAAATATAGATGGATCGCACAGTTTTGCAGCTAACAAAAAGACTGAAGGTGAGAGGGCGTGAGATGGGGATGCTTGCACTCATTTGGCTGTGTCTGGGGAGGCCGTGGGTGGTGTGACTTGTGGGCAGGCACCGACTGATTTCAGCTGACATTTTTACATTTTATTTTACAGACAGCTTTGCTTTTGATAGGGGCCCAAACTGATTCCCAGCTGACTCTCAGTACCACTGTTTCAAATGATATCTCAATAGTTCAGCAATAAATGAAACAGATCACCTGAATTCTTCTTGGTACAGGCTTGTTTTCACCAAACAAATTAGTAATTAACACTATTAGTTGTAATTAACACTATTAGTTATCTTCAAGAGTACATACTGTACTGTGCTAACTGTGTGCATCTCATTTGGGAAGGACCCCATCTAGAGTAGGTGGAGTTCTGGCTTTTTAACTGAAGGGAAAGCTGGGTTTAGGAAAGAAAATGAACTTATTTCTCTTAAAATTTAGTAAATAATTGACTGTGTCTTAAGGAACAAGAAAAAACCCTCCATGTTTTTAACCGGCACATTTGTTTGGAGGTCTTGAATGTTTTTTTTCCTGTAACTGCATTGTCTGCATAGTAGAGTAACATGAAAATTAGATGAGAAAACTTATCATAGAAGGACAATTGCATTCAGTTTTTCAGTATACCTGGATTTTTAAGGTGCATTTAGGTCACTGAATGTTGGAGACTGATCGCACACACAAGTCTAGCTTTGTTCTTCTCCCTGAGAAATACTTTAGGGGTAAGACAAGAGGAGTGGTGCTCTGAAATTTGGAGCCTTTCTGGCCTGTTGGAAAATAAGTAGACCTTCATTATATTCTCATTATTCCAGATCTCAGCACAGAAAGGCAAAAAATAAAGGTCACTAGCTTTTACCATCTGTGCTAAAATGAGATTAAGGTAATAGAGAACTCCAAGATTTATTGCTTAGCAGCTGATCTGAGGCTTCAAGTAAGTAGTAAGACATATAATCCTATCTCAAAAACTTCTTACTTTGTAAAGGTATGTTCCATAACCCACTGAATTTGACTGGAAAAATCAGAACTTCGTTCATCAGGCACTGGATCGGGCTTTAACCTGAAAAAAACCTTTTTCAGGTTAATTGGAAAAATGAGTCTGAAGTACTGACTTCCAAATGTGTTTGACTGAAGAAAAAGGTTTTTAACTTGTGAACAAATTTTTAAAAAGTATGTGCAAGAGTATGAGAAGAAAATGGTTTCTGGATGTTGTAGCAGATGCTTTCTGCCTAGCTATGATGTTTAGTAAGATGAGAGACTTCCCTCAGGCCGTTTGGAAAACATAAGCTCCATTCAACTGTCCAATGATTGAAGATGGGACACTGGAAGATGAGCAAGAGGCTGCTTCAGCTAACTTGAGAAATTATTTTCTCAGTCAAACCCCAGCAGCACCAGGCAACTCCTCAATTCCCTCACCAGTGGCGAATGGTAGTGGCTTAATTGCTCATTAAAAAGAATTTTCTGATTAAATGGGACAAAGTTGGAAATGGTTTGAAAGTAAACACAGTGCTGAAAAGGAGGCTGAGGAAACCCAATTACTTCTGTAGCCTGTCTGGCAGGCACCTTTAGATGCAACGTTCTGCTTTGCATGTTCCTGCTAAACAAGCCAAGTCTCAATAAAATGTCAGCAGTACCAGTCTCATTAAAAGAGGTGTCTGCTATCTAGGTGTTGTCATGGTTCAGAGAGACACCAAAGACACCTTTCCATTGCTCACGTCAAGCTGGCTCTTGACAAGGTTTGTGTAACTGCTTAGTTTGATCCATTAAAGAAGTTGATATGTGCATTCATTAATGTCTTTGCATCCTTGACGAGGCTTTCTAATGGCTTTGCAATTTGCTTTGCAGTTTCTCCCTATTCTTTAGAAAACCTCCTCGCAAAACACAATAGCTAAAAATCTGACAATGGTATGAAGGCCAGATGACACCTATAACCATGCCTGCTATGATGTTCAATTGATCATGACTTGTAGATACAAATATCAGCTATTTGAAGGTCAGGCTTTGGTGCTCTTCTGTGAGCCACTATCAGCTTTCGGTGAGATGGGTTGCAAAGGTTAATAGCTAAGCTCACGGAAAGAAATGAGGTGAAAGAGCCTGATTATGTTAGACACTTGGTAGCTGACTCAGCAAGGTCCAGAGTGCAATCTTTACATTAAATACTTTGAAGCAGAATTAATTGTCATATTTTCTTTAATTTTTTTTGATCAGGTGCCGGTTTTCATCTGACCAAGGGATGTTATTTCTTTGTAAGTATTTAATGAGCAGCATCTTTCCTGCCCTTTGTCTCTCCCTGCCTCTCTCTGCTATTCCCATGAAAGGCAAGGTGTGTAAAACACTGTGCTTTAAATATAGATGATTCCAGTATTTCAGAAATTTCCTGCTATTTAGCTTTAACTATCTCAAATTCATCTTCATCAAGCAACAGAAGAATAATTCCTGCACTTCCACATTACTGTGAGTTGCCCAAAACGAGAGCTAAATGAGTGATAATGCCATAAAAATAGTTTGGGCAGTGCAATTTTAAAAGCAAAACTTGAATGAAGTGTAATGGCTATATATGAATATAACCATTATGCAGCTGAATAAGCACAGCTGTTAGTCTGGGTTTCATCTCAAAGTGGACTTGGCTGCTCCACAATCCCTACAGAGAGAGGGAACAGCTGGATTGCCAACAGAATCCCCGGTCACATCGGTCCAGTTTGTGCCACTGCCTATTTTTAATGTTTGGTGGGCACAGTCCTGCCTGAAACACACTGATGACTGGGGTTTTTTCCCTGCAATGGTTCTGCTGTAGCCCAGGCGCTGTGAACTGATGTGTTGTTTGAGGCTTTGAACCATGGCTCATTAAAGCCAAGAGCAGCACTCTCCTGCCTTTTGGATCAGCACGTCGTGAGGTTTGTATCAGATTCTTTTTGCAGCTCACTTTAACAATTACTAGCCAAACTGTTCACGTTTAAGTGTGTTTAAATTGCTTTCTCATATCTGAAATTAAGTATTAAGCCCTAATAACATATTAATCAGCTCTTTTTTTTTTTTTTTTTTTTTAGTTGAATGCACCTTTTAATTAACCCGAGCCAGAAATGCAGTTTATATCTTTAAATTTCCAATGCTTTAAAGCATGGCAAGTTTCATCCTAAGCTTATTAAAATCAATAGATAAACTCCTGTAGTTTTCCCAAGAGCTAAGTACTTGTAATTATAGCTGTAAGGTGAGATTCCACAGCTTGGGCAAAAATCTGTCTTGACTTCTTTGCTGCTTGGTTTCTTGCTCTACACAAAGGGTATCATTTCCTGCCTATGCAGTAATGAAGCAGGGCTCAGTATTTTGTACCTTTGATTTTATTTTTTTTTAATGGTCTCTACAGTGTTAACAGTCGCTTGGGAATAAAATTCAGTCTTTGCCTACTGGATTCATAGCTTGTTAAACGCAAGTGAACTTTCAGCTTAAATGGTTGCAGCAATTTTGATCTCTGAAGCTCATCCATGTTCTGATGAGCTAATGCTCATCATCTTGTTAACAATATAAGAGCGTAGGAAATTCTCAGCAAGTTAATTCCTCAGGCCTCTTTCCCAAAGAAAATAGCACAGGCTTCCAGCTTGCACTGCTCAAATGAGATCCTATCAGGTGTCATAGTAACAGCTCAGTGAATATCATTTAATTCTTATTCATGAACTAGCCTGACTTTAGTGGGAGGGATATTTGCACAAGAGAAGAAAGAAACTTGTCCTTAATCTGGGACTGGAGGAATCCCTGAAGATCAGCCTGCTGTATATATGTAAATAAGTGGTTGCAGGGTAAACCTGCTCAGTCATGCAGATGTTCAGTGAACAGTTTTAATGCTCTTTTTTCAATAGAGGATAATTTGATTTTTTTTTTAAGTCCTTAATGGCAGGATAGAAGTTATAATAAATTAAAAGATTGGAGATTTGAGCGTGGGGGAAAAAAAAGCCACTCTAGTCTCCCCGAGTCTAGCAGGGGCCTAACTGCCTCTGTGCTTAGTAAAATGCAAAGTTCTGCTTGATACTGGAAGGGTTTTGGTGTGGGCAGTATATACAGGGGGGAGGCCTCTCCCTTTGGTTGTTTCTGGATCTACAGCTAATTTTTAATAGGGAGATTTAAGTGGGGAAAGAATAAACTATAATAAGCAGTTACAAAACCACTGGCAAAGTCACATTCCCAGGGATTTCTCCCTTGAGATTGGCTGGGTTTGACTTGAGTGCCCTACAAGGTGCTGGCTCTGGCTGAGGAGCTACCTTGCTGTACTTCACAGGAAAGCTTTTTCTCCTCCATCCACTCCATCTGATTTCCTGTTTTATAGGAATTAAGCTCTCTGAGATCTTTGCTCTTCCATGAGATTGGTTAGACCTGGCCAATGAACTGAAAGGGGGCAAGGGGAGGCATGGACACAGCGTGGTCCTCAGGACTGAACAAGCCTTGGTTCCCTCACCTGGAGAAAAATGACCAAAAAGCTAAACTTGTCAGCAGAACTGGAGGCAGAATATTCAGCGTTGTTCTCTGTGAAGTACAGTGCTTGAGGTCTACCTCTTTTATTTTTTTTTTTCATTTCAGCAGCCTGATTCTCACAGCACACCACACCAAATGCATAAACGATTTTGATGTGGAATTCACTCTTGTTTTGTAGCCTTAAAAGCAGCATTTGATGAGAAGGGTCTGTTCCCAGAAGACATTCACGATCATGAACAAAAAGGAAAGCAACTGTGAGCAAGCAAGCAGAGAAGGCAAGATAACAAGAAGCAAGCAAAGCTGGAGGAAAAATAAACCTCCTCTTACAAAGGTGTTTATAAAGAATGCCATATACAGAGTGAAACTGCCTTTGCTACATGCTATTGGTTTTTACAATGCTCTTTCTTTTTTCTTAGGGGCAACATTTTCAGCCATTACTTGGGATCTTGACCTTACATAGCTCTTAGGTCTTAACTAAGAGCCCATCTCTCTAGCTTGTCCTGTGGGTTTCCTTGGAGTAACTGAAATCAATGAGGGTTTTAATCTGTTTTGAATAATTTCTCTGACTGAAGTCCAGCTGAAGTTTCCAGTATGTTCCTGAAGTGCTTTAAAACTGAGAGCGATCAGATCCAGATCTGATATAAATCAAATGGTTTCAGTCCAACCAAAAAGTTAGGTATAGTGCTTTTCTCTGTCAGTTATTTACCCTCTTCCAATTTATAGGTTTTCTGTAAGAGTTTCCTGTTCTAACCCCAAAAAGAGAAATGCACATGATGCTAGAAAAGAATATGTTGCAGGGATTTTCCTCCTAAGCATGTGCTGTCCCCAACGTTTGATATTCATTAATTCAGATTAAGTAAGTGCTGATCCCAAACTCAGTCTCACACTTCTCCCAGACATCCCTTTGTATCTATGAGGACATATGCAAATGGTAATTACCAGCTGAGCTGGATATTTGATTGGATTAGGTAGTGTCAAACATTCATCATGGCAATCATGGCTCTTTTTCCCTTGGACTAATAAAAATGAAAAAAGAAAAAAAAATTGTTTCTTTGGGTATGAAAAAAACTTTCAATATCCTGACATGGTTTTACTCTAATCTCCTTTTTGAATCTGAAGGGCAAGAAATCTCTGTAGACAACTGAATTTCCTACATTTTCTAGCTTATGCCCTGTTCTGGATAAATTCAGGGAAAGTAATTGACTATTCAAGTGCTTGCCTAAACTGACAGAAATGTTTTAAGAAGTACTTTTTCTAAAAACTCAGGCCCTAATTCCTTCTCCACCGGGAGCTTTGCTATTCATTAAGGAGCAAGGTCAGATTATAGAATGAAAACAAGCAGCTAGCTTCCAACCTCAGCTGCAGCTTCTGCAGTGTATGGTTGTTCTGCACTGTTCTCTGCAGAGTATGGTTGAGTGTTTGTCTTCTCTTTTTGATTGGAAAATGCTTTCTTGCTATTAAATGGACTTTATTCAAACCAATTTACATATCTTACAGAAATAATGTTAGGATTTTGGCTCATCCTCAAGATTAAGTCAATCTGCAAAATATCCTGTTGTGGCATAATTTGCACGTGTAATTTTCCAGATCAAATCCTGCAAAGATTTGA
>NW_008586771.1:0-18687 GCF_000691845.1 Merops nubicus | reverse complement strand
TCAGCAGGACTACTCAGGTTTATATATGTTTAAAAAAGAAAAATCATAATCTCAAGTGCATAGTTGTTTAGAAGGTCAAAACATGTTTTCCTCCAGTATCATGTAAATTTTAAAGTAAATGAAATCTCCTCCTACAAGAACGTAGTTGCATAGTAACATGATACTGGGCAATACCAAATATGTGTTCATTAATTCAGAGCCATTTTAGCACCTAGTGGCATGGACGTAAGAATCAGGGGACAACTTCATCACGTAAAGCAAGCTAAGGAGAGTTAAGTAATTATGCCAAATACTTGAAGATGAGAACTTTAAGATTTTCCTGGGTTGTTGTTGTTGTTTTCCCCAGAAGTGCATCTCGTATCTTCTATTGGTGTTTTCTCTGATAAGTTTTTACAGCTCTCCTGTATTATTGCCTTAATGACTTCAGGACCTCAATTACACGCATACTAGATGCTTGATGCTTTCTAAGTGGTGAAAAATTACCCTTGCCCTGCAAAACTCTAAGTTAGATAATTAAAATAATCAAGTGGCTTAGCGAAATGAAACAAGCAGTTCTCACACATGAGTCTGTTGGTGGGTTTGTAAAGAGTATGGCAGAGATCAACAGGAGAGTCTTAACTGCAGGGTAGCAGTAGATAGGTTTTGGCTGATGGCTGCACGGTCAGAGGGTGTGAAAGGGCAGAGAGATGATTACTGTGGAGGGTGACAGAAAGATCTATCTGCCAGGGCCACGGGAGCAGGGGGTGCTTTCCCTTTTGACTGCCTGATACTCGCACAAAACATTTTCTTCTTCATATCAGTTAAACTTAATTTCAGAGCTGAGGAGTTTCAAGCACAGGCCAATTTTTAAAAATTGATCTGCTGTAGCGATGCCCTTTCTTGCCTCCCAGAAATGGAAAGCAATTGTTGCACATATGCCCCAGATCAGAGCTATGCAGCTCTGACGTGCAAATGGGCGACAGCTTTGCTTGTACCACTGACTTCAGCTTGATTATTTCTGTCCTCCTGCTTGAAATTAAATCTCTATACTTTTGAACAAAGAAGATTCTCTTCCCCCCAAGATCACCTGCTTCTAGTCCTAGGAGATGGCAATATATTGACACTTTAAACTAGTGTCACCTTTATTTACAGAAAAGCTTTTCTGGTCAATCTCAGAAGTTTCTAAAACATTATTTATGACATTCTCTTCTTTTAACGCTTGAGGAAGCTCAAATTTAAAATATGTGGAGTGACAATGAATGTTTGTAAACTGGCCACAAATAATGCCCTTGCTCCAGGTACAGCACACAGAGACTGGATAATGCATTACTGAGTTGCAACGTGCTTGTGACGACTCCCATAAGGGACAATAGCCTTATCTCCAGCTCATCCAGATTAAAAGCTTTCTAGATGCTCCATCATATATTTCCGATGTTTTTAATGTCACAATGTTTCTCTCGTTTAGACTAGATTGCTTTTAGGCTAAAGCTGTTTTGTTCACGTTCGCCTGTTCAGCTAGTGATAGATTGAGGAATTTTGTTTTGCATTTGTGAAGTGTGCCTAGGGTAAAGGCTGGGTTGAATTGCAGTCCCCGTGCTGGCTCAGGAGGATTACAGAAGTTGCTTCTGATTTCCCTTTCTGTGGGAAGAAAGGAAATGGGCATGGGACAGAGCAATTTCTCATGGAGCCAGGCAGGACAAGATCATCACAAGCCCTGTGAAATACGTTGGTTTCAAATACAGAGCTCTGAGCTCTGCTTCAAAAGCGGTTGCGAGGAAAACAAAAATGTCAGGTAAATTGGGATAGAAGTGAGTATTTCTTAAGATCTCATCATCCCATTGAATCAAAAAGTTGTTCTTTCCATTAATTCCTTCCCAAAGGCAGCCCAGTGAACGCTACTCGGTTCAGGATGGCAACCTCCTGGTTCGAGGCTGGCTCATGCCTGCTGTGGGCCTGGGTGTATTTATCAAATTGTTTTTCGCAATAAGCTTAGCTTTGTCCTCGGTTTAGGCTTTATTTTTCAAGGCAAACCTACTTTAAAACCAAACAGTGGGCAGGCATGGTACTGTTTTCCAGGTAGTCACACACATTAAGCCTTTAAACTAACTTTTGGGAACAGTTAATGTATTAGTGACAGTTATTCACATCAGACAGTGTTGCAACAGTAGTTAGTGACAGCTATGAACAGAAGAAAGTTAAATATTTTAAATTGTGTTTGGTATTACCGCTGCCTAAATCCAGGTTGCTTTTGCTTAAGCTTTCAGCAGTGCAGCAGAAGCGGTGAGCCTGGGCCCTATCTCTTTCCCCAGAAGACCAGTAAGTTCACTATTGATCTCAACAGAAGCTGCTTTAGAAACCTTGACTGAATTAAAGATATATTTATCTCTGAAACTTAACATGTTTGGGCACTGATCCAAAGCCCATTAAAGTAAATGGGAAAAGTCCCATTGGTTTTACTCCTTTTCAGATGATGCCTTTAGGACAGAGCAGGTGATAAACAGAATTATGGGTTTGGTGCAGGATTCTCAAAAGAGCTGAATTGAGATGCTTTTAAAATCCCTGCCTTCAGCTCCCTAATGTGACTGAAGCTGATACTCTAAGCTAACACATTAGAGACATCCTATTTCTTTGTGTAGTGCTTGTCTTGTGATAAGTAAGATTCCTATAAAAGAAAACAAATATGCTGTGGCAGTTCTTTGAATGGAGGAAAAGGGTGTGTGGGTGTTGGTGATGATTTTGAAGTGTGATTCTAAGTAAATACCTGAAGCTAGCGTTTCTAAAGGCAAGTTTAACTTTAGTTTCCAAGCATCTGTGAAAAAATTCTTATTCTTTAAATGTCACTTAAGGCCAGATTTATACCAGTACCTTTAGTCATCTTAAAAATTCTGGATGTAGGCACTATCCAACTGAAAATCCAGGTTATATTTGTCATGAGAGCCACTGGAACAGAGTATTTCATAATCATTAAAATAATGTTGGGGCTTGCTATTGTGTGTAAGAGTGATGCAACATTTGCTGCTCAAATCAGAGAAACAAGTCCATCATCCAACTTGTTTCTCAGGAGGCAAGAAACCCTTAGTTGTGAAACAATTTCCATTGTGTCCATGAGTGAAGCATGGAAAGGAATCTGTGACCTTAAGAGAAATGATACTTGTAAGAGAGCCATAAGTATGTATTTTAACTTTCACTTCCATGGATTTCTGTGTGATTAGATCTGACAGCCATTCAGATAAAGTTTACTCTAGAAGGCTGACACACACCAAGTTCTGCTAAAGTCAGAGATAGTGTGCCTGAAAGATACAGACAAGTTCCTTACATATGAGGTAAAGACACTGGGCAATAAAACTTCAGAAAAGTCAGTACTATCTTATCTCATTTTCTCAGGCAAGTGTAGCACTTTGAAGATAAGTCACTTTCCTGTTTCAATAATTTAATTGGTTTCAATCATTCAGAGGGGAAAAAGTGCAATAAAGCATACTATAATGACAAGTGCTTAGCAGCAAAGCTCTGCTTCCACTGTTACTGTGATGCCCCAGGCCTGGAGAGTAGCCCCATCCCTGTGACACCGAGCGTTGTGCAGCTGGTGGTGGAGCTCCATCAAGTTCTTCATCATTTTTGGTGCTGCTCTGGTTCTTGAAATGGCCACTTGCAGCTACGACCTGACACGCAGTGTTAATGTGTGTACAAACTTTATTTGGGAGCTCCTTCACTAAATTCCTGGGGGAATGAAACCTCCATTACTATCACAGGAGATTTCTCGTGTCAGATTCTGGCCTTGTGGGAGAAACTGGCTGTAGCTTCATTCTCTTCTCAGCCTTCCCTGGTGGGTATTTTCAACTGTCTTGTTTCAGAAAAGTAAGACAGACAGTAAAAGATTAAAAATATACTTCAGGAGGCAATTCTACGGTTTTTGATAATACTTTGTAAATGTGTGCAACCTGTATGGAAAAGATGAATTCATGTTTTTTTAAAAGCAGAAGTATTTGCATCTCAAGGCTTAGAAAGGCAGCAAGTCTATTTTAATCACTTTTTATCATTCTAATACAATCTTATCAAGTACAATCACTGATCTGCACTTAGACTAAAATGTCTGCAGCATGTCTAATGCTGCTTTGAACCACTTTTGCCTACCAGGGCCTTTTCTAGACTCACAAAAATCCCAATTTACTAAGGGATAACCGGTCTTTTATTACCTACTCATTGACCAAAGGTCCATGATGCAAGTCTCTGCATTCAGGCAGGTGATGACTAACCACTGCAATTTGTTTCCCTCACCATTACTCTTTGCCTCACCAAACACTTAAACAGACAAGTTGCATGAAATACCATCTCACTGCCTGCTGCCAAGTGTCCTGCAGTCAGTCACTGGCAGACAAGTCTCTTCTCAACCTGCCTACTGATGCCACATGGCACGAGCAAAGCACTGGCAGTAGGTGGCCACAACACTAAAGGAATTTCATATCCTGCAAGGGGTGTAAAAATGACAACATCAGAAGAGTAGAGTAAGATGAGTACAGAACTTAAGAGAGGAAAAAACAGACTGTAATAAACTGAGCTACTGATTGACTGGCATAAAGCAGTTTAGCTGTAATGCTAGTGACATCAGTAGAGACACTTTGGAACTGCAGTTGATTCAGGCTTCAAAAATAAGAATTAGAACTAAATATGTGGTCAGTAAGTTGAAGATTTCAAAATATGAGAACTGTGAGTATTGACAGCCAAAGCATACACGAGATTTAAAATATCCCCCGTACCTCTAACATGCTACCCACACTCAAAAGCAATCAGTCAAACACTTTTCAGCTCCTGGCCTCAGTTCATTAGAGAACCAAAAGATCTCATTGGTATGCTATCTTTAAATAGCTTTTTTTAATGTTTTGGTTTGGGAATAAATTTTATTTGGTATTATCATTTGAAGAAACTCCTCAGGTCAACAGACAGATTTGCCATGCTTATGCTGAGCTGTGTTTTAATTTTTTTGAGTAGTCCCCAAACCTGTTTGTGACATTAAGTGCATTTTAGGGGCGGAATGAGTCTGGCTATAAATCACTGCACATGTCTGAGTTGCAGAAGGATAAATTAGGTCTTAATGCTGGAGGGGTGGCTTCGTTTTATGCTCCATTCTACACAAGCAGGGTCGATAGCAGCTTCAGCAGCCATCAGAATGTATTTATAGGAGGCTCTGAGTGGGGAGCAGGTGAAGCATTACTGTGTGTATCTGTCTGGTGTGCTGCTCATCGTGAGGGGCAGATCTAGGGCACTTCTAGCTGGTGCCTAGGGGAAAAAAAAAAAGGCGGGGAGGAAAAAGAGGAAAAAAGAAAGCGAGCTTGGCTATCCCATTCTTTTCCCACACTCTTCAGCCTTCATTACTTTCCCTGTATCTGCAAGTAGCTTCCACCTGCTGTGGTTTGCCATAAAACGACAGGACACCCTCTTTTGTGTGAACCTGACAAGGATGCTGCCTGTTTTCACAGACATCTAATTTCCTTACCTATCACCTTTACAAAGATTGCACTAACAGGCTTTTTGGAAGAGGAGATCATTATTGATCTCTCTCAGCTTTCTGTTTCATTAAAACAGACCTCCAGGCATAAAGGCAACGTTGAGAATGTTGCAACTCGTTCACAAAGCAGCATCAGTGGCACTGCACCATGAGGTTCAGGGGACTAGGGACATGCTTTTTGGATGGCTGGCAATGCTATTACACAGATGCTTTATGCCGTTCAAATGAAGATGGTAATAGTAACGTTTGTTTTGCGGGTGAGGAATTCTCCTCAGCCCAGCCATTTCTGTCTGTCACACCATCAAAAAAAAAAAAGAAACCCAAGAAGATTTACATTTAAACTTGCCAATGTCCTCTACCTTCAAGAAGGATTCATCGTGACAGAAGGTATTGCCATAGCAACAAGGAATTTTTTCTGATGGCTACAAAACTGGTGAATTTCCAAGACACAAAAGAGCCCAAAAGTACCTGGATAGAAAACAAAACAGATGGTAAATTCTCTACAGCTTTTGCAGAATAATTTTTGCCAATTATTCTCCACTTTCCTCTATGTCCTAAATGTTTGTTTTACAATGAATTTGTGATCCGTGACAGATTCAAGACTTTGCCCCGTGGAATTGGAAGTTGGTGCCACCGCAGCCTGTTCAGATGAACGGCTAATCTGTAAAGGATGGGAAAGCTGCTAAGCTGCTCAGAAACCATCAGTGATCTTCCGTAGATTCTCAGCCATCAGAAGCATTTCTTAAAACTGTTGTACAGCACAATATTTTCTAAAGCTTAGAGAATTGTGATACTGGGAACTCACCAAGCAAAAAGTCCCTGTCTTGTGAATGACTTGTAACGATGCACCTTGCCATTACTGCAACCTGCAATTCGACTTAGCAGGGACCTTCTTTTTTTTAATATAAAGGGGTTTAAACTCTGAAGGATGGTGTGTTACTAAAACAAAAATAATCACCTACTTCTGTAAAAGGCTGCACACTGCTGTGGTTCACAAATTCTTGCCATGAACACAAATTATATTCACACATGCTCACAGAAGCAAAGACATTTTGTCTTCTGATAGGAGTGACAGACTGCTGTAGACAGACTCCATGTGGAACCTGCTTTTAGATTTTAATTTTACTTAAAAGATAATGGTTGATACTGTTGCAATTTTTTTTCATAGGAAATGTTTGCAGATTTTGTTACACCTCTTCTTCTGGGCAAATAATAGTAATAATAATATTAGTAAAGTTATTCTGAGTGCAGACACTGGTCTTGCTAGGCTTGTTCTCCTGAGTTCCACTGCCCAGGAGAGTGAAACTGTCAGCACAGAGGCTCTCTCAGGCAGCTTTAGTAAGAAAGAGTTCTCCATCACCAAGGAATCAATGTGGCATTTTTCCCAGGGAATGAGAACTTGTATTTTGCCTTAATCATCAATGACTAGACATTATTTTTTGTCTTTAGCCATTTTTCTGACCACTATGAGACCTATCAGATGTTGCAACAGCCACAAAAGAGGATGAGTCCAGCTTAGCCTTCACACTTCTGCACAAGGGACAGCTGTAGGAGTGGTAGAAAAAAAGTCCAGCTGCTGTGAGACTGGTTTACTGAAATTGAGACGGAAGAGGCAGTTAAAAATATACTTTTGGTATTACACTTCTCTCCATTATCTTTTGTTTATTTTTCACAATATAAAAATTGAAGGTGTAACATAAAGGAATTATGAGGACGTTTAGAGTATCAAGCTCTCATCTGTCTTATCACAACTTAATGGGAATTTTTCCTTTGGTTTTGGTAAGCAGAAGATCCAGTTCCTCCTGGACTGCTTGCCACCCATCCCAGTGAACACAAGAGCCCCTGATCTGCACATACCCTGCCGAGAGAACTCTGCTTGATTGACTTCTCAATATTGCAGTCTGGGAGCAAAGAATTGGAAGAGTCTTTCCCTGCCCAGCACCGGTAAGCCCTGGACTGCTGAGCCCTGACCGTTGGCACAACCTTTGTATTGCACCTTAGGAATGTTAGTTTTGACTTTAAGTTAATTTCTGCTCGAGTTTTCTGGTCCTTAAGCTGCTTGTCAACTTGTTTTAATGCAGAAAAAGTGATTTAGTACATCTAGCAAGGATGCTAAGAGGGAATTTGATATAACTTGACTTTACTTCAAATTTTAATTCATAACCTGCACATTTTCAGTTGTAAACCAGTGTTCCTGAGCATATCCATCATCACTTAAATGGGCCATTTTAAGTCTTCCATTTGCCAAATGCCTGCAGGCAAAGCAATAACTACAGTTAAAACAGAATACAGTTACAATATGGCTTGTGCATAAGTTTTAAAATGAAACGCCAAGTCTTGAATGGAAGAAGTTAAAACCACCTGCTATTTCAAGCCAGTTACTATCAATGATTATTTGTGCTAAGTCCTTGAAGAAAATGCATATTACAGAGTGTCTCTCTCTCTATGTATATAAAGACAGGCAGATTTTCTCCTTATAATTTTCACTTGTCTTTAGCTTGTGATTTAACAGAGTATTTTACTAAGGTGTGTCACTATTCTTTGCTGCAGAATGAACAACAAAGCAACAGTGAGGGGACAGTGGCCTGTAGTGACAGATTGCAATTCTTGAGCATAAGTCCAACTTCCAGGGAAGAAATGCAGCCTGTTCCTCGTGACCCAAAGATGGATCTTGGGTAGCTGACTTAAAAAATGGAAAAGTACAGTTTATTTCTTCATTCAGTGGAGAAGTGAGTTCTTATTAGAAAACCCCAAATCATAGACTCCTGTATTAGAATATAGCAGAGATCCACTATGCTACTTTCTTTCGTATATCAGATTTAACTGATCGTCAGCTACTCTTCCTTCTCAAATCAGTCCCTCTGCTAAGATTCTTCGCTGTCTCTGAATAAGGTTAAGCATTAAACCAAACAAGTATTTACAGTGAAATATTTTTGAGAAAGAACCCAAATTCCTCATCCCATCTCTCCTTGTTCTTCAATCACAGACATTTCAAGCACCCTACAAAAACTGCTGTAGTAGTGTTTGGCACTTCTGGACTGGGGAATAATAATCACATTTCATTTCTTCGTTTCACTACTCTAAGGCAGAATTTTTGGGACTTTATTACAAGACCATATGATGGTAATCAGCAAATGGGTGCTAAGGGGGAGGAAATTCCCCACACCCTTTCATGCTACCACTTTTAACAATATGCCTTTAATGGGAAAAAAATAATCTACTGCTTTATGCTGTGAAAACCAAGGTACTTCTTAAATTATGACTTTGGATCACTGGCAAATAATTTGGAGAAGACACAACTGGATACCATAAAAAGAAGATAAATTCCTGCTTTTAATGATTACACAATCGGTATTTTTATTGGAGTGTCTTCAGAAATGAATTATGGAGAGTCTGGGATAATGACAGGCATTTAGAAAACTATGTCATTCTCTTTGAAAGCAAGGGATTATATAAAGAATGTAATATCAGTAATTGTACCTTAAGTAGTAGTTCTCTACTAAACAAATGCTGAATAAGCCCCAACACGTAGTACAAAAGCAGTGAACTTTACATCAGCTTGAGAGATGTGCAATAGTAGTTTGACTATAATACACATTATGTGTTCAGATTTTTCTTGTTCAAATAAATAATAAGTGCAGGTAAGATCAGCTTGATTGGTAAGGGAAGTGGAATTGTTAATGTCCTGTGACATTACATTTCACTGTAGTATGTTCTAATGCCCAGGATATTTATTTAGTAACTGATGAAAAACCAAAGTTCACAGTAATGATTTGCATTAAGTGCATTTTCCTTTCCTTTGAATATGTAGGCTTCATGCTTTTTTTGGGAACACTGAAAAAGATCACAAAGTGGAAGAGATATGGAATAATCACATAAGGATAGCAAAATGTAATTTTCTGAAATTTCATTATTAACAGTTAAGTACTGTTTTTATTCATTAATTGTTGAAAAGATGAGAAAACTTCAATTTCAGAATTAAATCCTATTTCTCCAGAAGCTTATTCTTTCCCCTGCAATAATTGCCTATTCATCTTAATACAACTATCACAGAGATGTATTTGAAATCCATATTGATTAATTCATGCACACTGTGACTTGGTAACTAATTCTTTCTTTTGTCGGCTTGCTGGAATTGGAAGAAAGTGCCTGATTGGATTCCTCTGCTGGAATGATTTTTACATGAATTTTTCTAACAGCGAGATCTTCACTTGTACATTTGTATTTACTTGGAGGACTCATGCTTTAGTAAGTAACTCTGACATGCCAGCAGATGATTAATTTCTGTCGTTTTTTTGGGACAAAAAAAAGGACTCCAGTGAAGCTCTTCTACAGGGAAGATTTTCCCCCCTTTTTTTCTTATTTTCTTAATACAACAGCTCTTTTGTGCTTATTTGTTTGTTGAACTTTTTTAGACACAGCTTAAATCTTTTTCTTCTTTATTTGTGGCATTGTCAGCAATATCCTGGCAGTTATTCCATCTTGTATTTTCTCAGTACTGATTCAATAACTAGTGTACTAGATTTACACTCTAAAGGCATCTTTGTTTATAGCCAAATATCTAACATGTGGTAATTGCTTCATTGAAAATCCTGGTGGAGCCATCACCAAGTCTGTAATCTTAACACAGAGGTAGGTAGCAGCTAGTTCCTATATTGTAGCAACCACACCCTTATGTAGTTATGAGACAGCAAGTACTTTTTTTATAAGCTCTACTAGGACTTTACTTGGAGAGAGGACTTGTTTGTAAGGTACCAGTGTTTATAATGATTTCATTCAATTATGACATTTTGTAAATAGTTTTCTGTGAAATGCACAGCAAGAAATCTACCTAATCAAGACCTCTGGCATCTCTACAAGTACTCAGGCAGACCTGAGATACCTAAGTCCAAAATCATAATGTAAAAACCTGGGAAACAGATCATTGATAGTGATACTAACGTTCCCTAAGCATCACAGTTCAGTTTCTGCTTAGAGGTGTCCCAGTCTGGTTAGCCTGCTATCTGCAGTCACCTAGCATTACTAGGATTCAAAAACCATCTTGTTTTGAAATTTCTAGAACCACAGAACAGTTTGGGTGGGAAGGGACCTTAAAAATAATCTTGTTTCAACCTCCCTGCCATGGGCAGGGACATCTCCCACTAGATCAGGTTGCTCAAAACCCCATCCAATCTTGTCTGGAACACTTCCAAAGATGAGGCACCCACCACCTATCTGGGCAACCTGTTCCTGTGCTTCATGAGCCTCACACTGAAGATTTTCACATACATAATTTGATCTAACCTCTTTCAGTTTAGAGCCATTACTCCTCATCCTATCACTATGAGCCCTTGTAAAAAGTCCCTCCTCAGCTTTCTTATAGGCCCCTTTAGGTATAGAAAGGCCAAATATGGTCTCCCTGGGGCCTTCTCTTCTTTTTTTTAACACAACAAAGACTTTGATGATGCTCAAATGAGTTTTGCTCTGTCACCTCTTCTGACCCACCACACACCGATTTCAATGTCAATGACTTCAGGAACAGTTGTCTGTTGATCGCAGTGGGTTTTGTACAGCTTGTTAAAAGTTATTCAGCAAGTTAAAAATGACAACAATATGACATGTGCTTCTAAGAGCTGAAATCCCTACAAGCCCAGAAGAACAGGATCTGAGCTTTTCAGTTGTGTTTCAATAAGCCATTGCAGCGGTTTAGCAGTGAAAGGATTTTAATACAAGCAGACCAAAGCACCCTTATCACATTTTGCACATACTCTGCTGAATATATAGGAGCTGGAACAAAAGAACAGTAAAAGACTAGCAAAAGTTGGCCAGGCTGTAGTCTTGCAAAGCCTAGCGAAAGTAAAACTGCAAACTTTTGCTAGGCAGGATCATTTTAATGATTATATTAGAAACCTTCTCTAGAGAAGCATCTCTCTCATTCCCCTACAGATGTGCTAAATAAGCAATATTTCCTTGTATTTGTAAGCAGTTCCAGTGAAAGTTCTTTAAAAGATGATATGTTGGCATTCTGGCTGTAAAACTTGACTGTGATCTGCATTCCTTTTTGTGTCATATTCTCTCACTTTTTTTTACATGTGTGAAATAGATGATTTTTTTTCTGCTAGGGCTATGGGAAATCATTTGGTATTGCTGTTAAAGCTAATCATTATTCACATATAAAATGCCCATTCACTGTTTCTCATATTCAATTTTTGAGGAAAATATTGATGATGACAGAAATACCTTGGCAAGGCTTTGAAGAAGCTCTACAAAGCTATTAGAGAAATAAATTGCAAAACTGAGGTGCACCCACTAACCATGTCAAGTGAATGGCAATATATAAAGTTCAGTTGAGAATTTACTTGATTTCAATCTTTGTAGGATGTTTGTGCATGTTATTGTAAACAAAAAAAATCTTAGACATACTTCCTCTGATTTTTCTTATTCCAGAAGAGAGAGAAACTGAGATGCTGCAGTTGTGAAACATGAAGGAACCACTTCAAATACCAGAATTGCTCACTTCAGTTTAGGTAAATGCTGCCCTAAACCATCTAAGACCTGTTTGAGACCTCTGTTAATGACAAGTCATGGAAAGGCAGCAACAGTCTTACTAATGGCTGTATGGAAAGCAGTGTTGAGAGACTTGCGGTATCAGAACATAAAAATAGTGCTGTGAGTCTTGAGGAATAGAAGAATGGATGCAGGGTGAGTTAAGACTCGCATCTGTATAATCATGGGCATTTAAAAATTTGTTATTTTAGATCAGTAATTGGGGAGGAGAGGAAGCAAACCAAATTCAGCCTACACTGTAAAAACCCAGCTGCCAGTTCCCTGTATACCCAGAAAAATAAATTGCTGTCCATCTGTCTGAATACAGTACTGATGTGGTAATCTTCAGGCTTGATGGCTACATCTCATGAAGCATACAGCTGGAGAAAAGCCACTGTTGGTACCAAACACAACAGCAAACCTCTCAATAACAGGTATCACTGCGCTTAGCCTGCTCTTCATGTCGATTCTCTACTGAGATTCTTTCTTGAAGGAAAGGTCACCAAGAAAAGGCCTTTCCTATCCAGGCTTCTCAGAGTTTTGGGCATAAGAGGCCATGTTCACTTAAAATGGTGAAGCTTTTGAGCAAAATGGAAGGATGATACTGGGCAGAGGTGGATATTTCAGGGGGATAAAATGCGGAATGTCTTCAAGGCCACACATGGCACCTGGGCTCACCTTGTGATCAGTAAGTAACTCTTGTTTATTCACTGTACTATCTACATAGGAACAAGAAGTTACATTTTCTCTTTCCTCCAGTTTGGGAAAAAGTGCCATTTTTATTTTTAATACTTGAATGCACCTGGTGGCTTTAACACTTTTTTTATATGAAAAGCAAAGACTGTGTAAATACCCAGAGAAATGATTAGACACAGGAAAACGGTTCTGTTGTCTTTGGCCATGAAACAGCAACTAAATGGTTAAGTCTTTATAACTTCTTAAGCCATTTTAGTGTATCTATAACTTAATTTGCCTTGTGCAGACATTAGCAGAGGCTGCTGTTTTCCTTCTGATCTTTTATTTTCTTTTATTCTCTTATGGCTTTGCCATGAAAGCTGCTTTAATCTTTGTAGATAAATCTTCAGGTTGTCGATTTTTTTTTTTCCTCTTAAGACTTCAGCTGTCTTAAATATTTCCATTTCATCATGTTTAAATATTTTAGACAATCTGAAGCTGTATTTATAAATGGATATGTTTAAGATTAGACTCTAATAAGTGCTAATCTTTCCCTCCAACCAAGGAGATAAAGCCTGTTTTAAACCTGAATGGCTTAAGACAAGTTTGGGATTTTTATCCTTAGGAAGTGAACAAATAAAACACTATCCAGCAGCTGTATTCACTGGAAGCACTGAAGAGAATCCTTTCCATTTATTAGTGCAAAGTGCTTTTCTTTGTAGGTATCAGCCTGCTTTACCTTCAGATGTGAAGGCTGCAGATTACAGAGCAGCCTGAAACTTGGTAATGAAACCCAAAACTCACCTGATTGGTCTCACAAAAGACTTGAAACTTGGCTCCATTTTTTGATACTTTTAATTGAGTTCTGAGTAAAGCTGGGCCAATAAAGGCACTAGTGTTTTTTCTTCAAGGCATTTGTAAGCAGAAATTAATTACTGAGCCTTCACTCCATTCCTCACGGTGAACAATATCTCTTTTTGTTAGGTAAACTCCGACGCTTTGATGTGCATTTCTCTGTGCAGTCCTGAGTTCTCCTCTGTATGTGCTTAGTGAGCCCAAGGTTGAGCTCAAGGTTTTTAATCAAACATGGAGCTCTAGCTGAGCAACGAAATCCCTGTTTATGAAGAATGCGGAAATACTATTAAAGATGACAACGTAGCCCTGGAGTTCTGGCAAGGGTGAAGGACAGTTTTGACAGTAAACCAAACATATAACAGAGCCTTTGATCTCAAGGCTTTTATTGAAACACAGGCTGAAAAGCTGGAGGATTTTATGACATGGAGCAGAAACTTCATCTCACTGACCACAAGGGTCAAGTAAGCTCCTTTGATAACTGGCATGTTTCCACCACCCTCTTCCTTGAACGTGTACCCTGTTGGGTTTGTCTTCTGAGCAAACTTAACCAGCCCTCTGCTATTAAGCAAAGGGGATAATGCTCTTCAGGGCTTGGCCTGCGTTTAAATAGCTTTAATACTCCAGACCATCTCAAATGGGATCTGGTGTGACTAAAAGTCTAATGTACTGATGATTGGTAGCTTTCATCCCATATTTGTATCTGTGGCCAAAAATGGTGGAGGAAGAAGATAAACAAGTTTCTCGCTGTATGACAAAATGGAGCAAATAATTCACAACTAATAACTAATGCAGTCTCCTCTGGAAGACTAAAAATACCCTGCTTTTATTGAAAGTGTATTAGCAGTGCATGGTCAGGTAAATAAAATGGTGCTATTTCCATTTCCTGCCTGGTCATAAGAACAAGCTGTTACAGAACAAATTTGAAGTTCATTTCCTGCAAATACTCATTTATGAGATTTTAAAACTGCCTTTTGGTAAATGTTCATGCAAGTGAAATTTGAACTGCATGAGAGTTTATGGAAAGTGAACAAAGACAGCTTGAGAAAAGAACAGAATTATATTTTCTGTTCCTTCTTCATTTTTAGTGTTAGCGTAACTCCAACCACTGAAAGCCTGAACTCTTGGGTCTGGGACCTCACCACAGGAGCTGGCATCTCTTTATCTACCAGTCTCTGCTGTAGGCACACTGGTGCTACAGCCCACCATGGATGCAGGAAGGATGGGGAGAGTGACTTTTCTGGGGAGGAGCCTTCTCTCCTCCTTCGGAAGCTTTCCTCTACACCCCACCTTGCCTTGCTCTGATGATGCAAGAGCCCTGGAGCAGGCTGCCTGGAAAGGTTTTGAAGTCTCCTTCTCTGGAGAGATTCCAAATCCACCCAGATGTGATCCTGAGCAACCTGCTCTGGGTGACCCTGCTTTAGCAGGGGCTTGGACAAGACGATCTCCAGAGGTCCCTTTCAACCCCTACCATGCTGTGATTCTGTGATCCCAAGGGCTGAGCCTTACAGTATGGATATGTGGTCAGGGAACCTGATACAGAAAGCTGGTGATGAATGCTGAAAAGCCTGGTCTTCATCTAGCTGTCATCTGCTAACTACTGAACTTGAGACCACTTTATTTTCCCATGCATCTTCCAGTGCTGCATCTTTCACCTCTCGGATGAGCAGGCTAAGTCTTATGTACCTTACCCAAAGTTAAAGAGGAAATCTGTTTAATAAATCTTAAGAGTTCCAGAGTTCCTCAGTCCTGCTGCAATAAAAGCTGCTTCAAATTATTCCACAATAGGAATAAACAGCCTTTTATTGTGTTTGAATCTGAAACATGAAACAAATTGAAGGGACTGCAAATCAAAGTAGGAACGTGGGTTGGTACAAAACCCTAAACGTCAGTCTCAGTGGGGTTCTTGCCTCTGTGCTCAGATGTTCTTTCCAACTGTAGCTTTAAATAGAGAGTTTCAAAAACAGTTAAAAAATATTTTAATATGGGCTGAATAGAGAAAACCCACAGAGTTAACAAATCTGGTTTCCCTTGCTGTCAAGAGCAGTATGAGAAAAAAAGGTAGATTATGACAACAGGAATAGCCTTAAGAAGCACAGAAGGTTTATAACTTATAGCACAACTCCACCAGATGGATTTTAGTTGAATTTCAGTTGGGTTTTTTTCCCATAAAGTTTGTATTTACTTTCAAGAAAAGTGACTCCGGGAGAAATAAGGCATGCACTGTGTTGTTTTGAGTCATCTACATTTGTGCAAGATGATTGCAAAAATAACCTCCAAAATTACATTTGATTGTGAAAATGAGATTTAAGTAAATGAAGCAAAAACTAGAAACACCAGAGAAGACATAAAATGGCTGCAACATAATCTAATTATAAATATTGTGATATATAAAAATCAAATAAGCATCAAATTCTGCATTCCTTCATCTCCCATGTATGTAAATCTAATGGTCCACAGCTCACACAGAACAGGCTCTTGATACTTATCCAGCTACTTGATCCAAAGCTCACAAAGTCAGTATGAATCATTTAAGTTTGGGAAGCTGAATGCCAGTTTTTCTGCAGAAAATTACCTTACATCTAAACTGCAAGGAAAGTCTTGCACTTCTCCTAGTGGAAACTTCATAGTTAAAAGTAGTCTTGAGTATTGTGACAACAGTTGAGACATAATTTACCTAATGTGTTACATTTACATTCTTTAAAGCTAACAGGTAAGTACCTCATGTACAATGCCTGTCCCTGAAGCTTTATTATAGGCTATATGAATTGAAGAACTGTATTTACGTGGCTACTAACAACATGGGTTTCCTCCAGGAAAGAACAATGCTCCAAATAAGGTGTAGAATATACAATGGCTATTGCTAATGGCACACTGCTCTGTCACAACAAAGGACAGAAGGATGCAGGCAGTGGGTTTTGGATGATACAGCCTCTTCTGTATCAGCTACTGGTTGTTTTTAAACTGAGATTTGTGTAAACATCTTCTAAAAATAGTATTTTTTCCTGATGCCAGTGTCACTTCTTATTCTGAAGTACTCATTTACTGCCGAGAGAGCCTAAGCTGGCTCCAGTATGCATGGTCTTTGGAATTATTTTGTTAAAAAGATAATAATTTACTTTTACTTCTTCATTGAAACATTTTTTTGTCAAACAGAAAACCACTCCATATTTGATTCAAAGAAAAGAGCATTGGGACATATTTTTAAATTGATACACATTATCTAAACTACAGTTCCTTCTCAAGATCAAAAAATCCATATGTGTTTCCACAGGCTCTCAACACAAATTGCCTGTCAGGATAAAATCTTGAAAACCATACTGTTACCAGGATGATGAAGGAAAATTGCTGCCAGACAGATTATAGAGTCAAAAAATCTTGTGTAAGTTATTTTGTGCCTCCTAGCTTGGATACATATGGGACAAATGCAAATTTTACGCATGAAATACAGCTTAGAGTGCATAAATTTTAAACAGATAATAGTTTGCACTTAATAAAGCTTGTCTTGTATCATAAACAGATGTTTTTTCCTGAAATGCCAGCTTGTCTGTAAAGACTGTTTTTTTCCACTAACGGAGCATCAGTTATAAATAATGGTCTAGCCACCAAAATTGGAAGGGCTAGACTCACAGCAGAAAAAATGACAAAATATGATTGATTAAAAATTTATTATTTTGCCATGCACTCTAGGTATCTTTTGAGGGAACAGCACAGGAATTATTGCTTATTGGCAGGTGCATAAATACCTGGTCTGGAATAGCCAAGAAGTGATGCACAGATCTACATCTGCACGTGTCTCCAAGGTGGGCATTGACAGAGGTTTTCTGAAAAATTAAACGTCACAAGGAAGTCCTATAGTTCTCTGGGTCCTGAGTACTAACTACAGGTTAGCAGTGGATAATGGGATAATCTGTATGAAAAGCTATTTGAAGCCTCCTTGCACTCAGCTGGGTTGATTTAGATTTAGCTGCTTAAAGCATGACACAAAATCAGCAGGAGGAGCCTATTGGTTCCTCCAGAGAAAAAGTTCTGAATAAATAATAAGTTTAGAAAGAAAACACAGAAGTGCCCAGATACAAAGATAAACAGAGGCATGTTTTGCAGCAGTTTCGGGAGAAAGGCTACAACGAGATGGGAAGACTTACAGGAGAAGCAGTATAGGTGCTGGGCAGAGGACATGGCTTCCTTTTGCAGCACAGCCATGTACTAGTTGGTTTGTCTCCTGAAAGGCAGCCCCAAGCCAGCTCTAACTCAGCTGCTATGGAGGACAGTTGACACAACTTGAGGCAATTCCCCCATCACCATGTTGATCAGGCTGTCCCCTACCACTTCTGCGGGAGAAGGGCAGTTCGTACAAACAGTATGTGTGAAAACACCAGCCACGTATTTTTATTTTCACTGTATGAAAGCCTTTGCACTTATAGTGAGGAAGAAAACGTGAAGAAAGCACATCCTGGAAATGTAGA
Organism: Merops nubicus; assembly: GCF_000691845.1. NCBI lineage: Eukaryota > Metazoa > Chordata > Aves > Coraciiformes > Meropidae > Merops > Merops nubicus. The sequence continues at coordinate 687 of NW_008586771.1, read as the reverse complement.
AGTCAGGGAATAGAAGTGCTCAAACACATTGTTGTATCTCAGGACTTCTGGAGAGCCTTGCGGGGCAATGGCTGCTCATGGTGTGCGTGGCAACAGCAGCACCCACTCTGCTTGGCGCAAAGGGACTTTCATAGAATCATAGAATCATTTAGGTTGGAAGGGACCTCCAAGATCATCAAGTCCAACCACAGAGCCACCAGGGGTCCAACGTCCTCAGCCAAAACAGATCAGAATCTGTCAGGGTTGGAAGGGACCACAAGGATCACCCAGTTCCAACCCCTCTGCCATGAGCAGGGACACCTCCCACTAGATCAGGACTTTAAGGGTCACTTTTAAATGAAATAGACTTTGAGGGCCAGCTTTAAATGCAAAGGGACTTTAAGGGCCAGCTTTAAAACCAGCGAGTGAGAAGCTCAGAGGCTGAGCCAGCTGGAGGGAGCCGGGAGGGCTACGGGATTTGCTTCTCTTCAGCGGCGGCTGGAGTGTGGAGCCCTCGGGCCACCCACGGACACCTCCTCCACGCTGGAGCCCGTTGGGTGGCTCTCAGCCAGCTGGGCACGACGGGGCGCACAGGAGGCGGTGCAGGGCTGGAGTGTGACCGGAGCCCGGCGGAGGATAATAGCGGAGGGCGGAGGCCATCCCGCTCCCACCGCCCTTCCGTGCGGGTCCCGCCCCGCGGCGCCAAAC
>NW_008586770.1:338-1619 GCF_000691845.1 Merops nubicus | reverse complement strand
TTCCCCCTTTTTCCCTTTCCCTTTCCCATCTTTCCCCTTTCCCCCCCCTTCCTCTCCTCCCGTCCTTCTGGGCCCGTTTTACCCCTCAAATCCCCTTTCCCAGCCAGCAACCAAATCCAACCGAAGAGAATCCATCCCCTTTAACCACCCCCTTAACCACCCCCTCCACCCCCAGCCTGGCCACCACATTTCACTCGCCCACCTTCGGGCAGAAGCTGCTGGGGCCAGGCAGCGAGCCAGGGAATAACCCAGCTCCAGGGGGACGAATCCCACCCTCCCGTAGCCCCTTCCCCTTCGCCCCCCTCCTCTCAAACCTGCCCGTGAGCTCCCCGCCGGTCACGTAGCCATCAAACTGATGTGCCAGCAATATCCAACACGCAGTTAAAGCCACTCGTGGGAGTTTCAATAAAATCGACCGGGCAGGATCAATGGTTTGTGCTGGCCCCAGCCCCACATCGGGCTGGGGAGGGAGGGAAGAGAAGGGGGAGCCAGAAAAATACCCAGGGCTGTGAAATGGGGGTGGTGAGAGGGGGGGGGGAGCTGATTACAAATCCATCCCATCCTTGCCGTGATTAATTGCTGCTTTACCAGAAGGAACAGCTCTGTTGGGGGGGTAATTTTTAAAGGTAACGTTGTGGGGGGAGTTTCTCGGCTGCGTTTGGATGGCAGGAAGCAGAAGCCCTTTATCCTACAGGAGTTTCCCTCTTGGGAAACCAGGATGAGGTGGGAGAAGGGCAGGGAGCAGGATTTGGGAGGCAGTGACAAGCTGATTGTTATCTGGGAATTGGGAAGGACCCTCCCCAGCTCCTCGGGAGCATCCCCTTCTGCTTCACAGCCACGGGGGGATGCTGAACCCCAGCCAGCTGGGATTGTGGGTGTCCTGGCACCAACAGCCCATCATGGAGCATCTCCTCTCTCAGCCCCCAGCCAGGGAACTGTTTGGAGCTCCATCACCCAGTGGGATCCAGGCTTCTGGTTGCTCCTCACCCTAAAACCTCTCCGAAGTGCTGTCGCCTGTGCCTGGGCAGCCCCTTCCTCCCCCGGCAGCGCTGGGGGCATCCAGCCGGGCTTGTGCATCATCTCCCAGCGCTCGGGGTCTCGATCCTTGCCCTGCCCTCCCTGAAGGTGCCCAGCTCGAATTAAAACATCATCCATCGTTACAGCGGCAGCGCATAATCCCTGGCAGATCAGTGCAATTACTGCGGGAAATACCTGGGGAACTGAACTAATAACGCCAGAGCGGTGTATTAACAGCCACTGGCTTAGTGCTGGCCGCAGCCA
>NW_008586770.1:0-278 GCF_000691845.1 Merops nubicus | reverse complement strand
GGTGAGGGGGATGGAAAGGACCTGTGGGGCAGCAGCCGTGGGGTTGTTTGTGGGGCAGTGATGGGGCAACAGCAGGGCAGTGATGGGGTCGTGGTGGGGCAGCAATGGGGTGGTGAGGGGGCAGTGATAGGACACTATAGAGGGTGACAGTGGGGCAGCCATGGGCCAGCTGTGGGATCGTGATGGGCAGCGTGTGGGGCAGTGATGGGGCACTATATGGGGTGACAATGGGGCTGCCGTGGGGCAGGGATAGAGCAGAGATGAGGCAGTGGGTGGAC
>NW_008586769.1:2613-4376 GCF_000691845.1 Merops nubicus | reverse complement strand
CTGGTTTGTTTTCAAACCATTACATGTGTCAATAGACACATGAACATATTTAAATGTACCAAATTCTCCAATGTGGGTAACATCAGATTGCCAAATCTGCAGAGCTTGTAGACCTCTGGGGTTCATACCATAATACGCGGGTATGTGCTGGCCCTGACAGTCAGGGCGGGCTGCAACAATAAAACGGGCCTCCGCAGTTCTTAAGCGAAATTGACGTTTCAAGGCACAGAAGCCTTGATGCAAAAATCGATTGGATTCAATTGCTTGTTTTTTCACATTAGGCACCGGTCCCATTGCTGCAGCCGAGACCAATTGGTCTGCCCGTGCATTACCAGATGTCAGAAATCCAGGTAAATTGGCATGGCTTTTAACATGCAAAACATAATACGTTTGAGATCTTTTTTGAATCGTCAGCCATAATAGCTGTAGTATACCAAATAACAATGCATTACTTACATTCCCTAAAACTGCCTTATCCAGTCGCTGGACCAGCCCCACTACGTAGGCTGAGTCCGTAACGACATTCACTGCACAAGTAAATCATTGGAATGCCAAAGTAACAGCACGAAGTTCAACAGTTTGAGGGGAGCCTTCTTGTTGCTCGACTATGTGTTGCCACTGATGGCCATCATGCCAAACAACAGCTGCCTTTCTGGTTCTTCCTGACCCATCTGTAAATACTGTGGGACCTGACACAGGTGCCTTCTGGCTTAATTGTTTCTGTCCAATACGAATCTGACTTCCCAATTTACATAACGGACGAGAGGGAAAATGATACTCAGCTTGTCCTGTATAATTTATCAATGCGACTTGCAATGCTGAACTGTTAGCAAGACACCACTCAAAATAATCCACTGTCACAGGCAATATAATTCTTTCTGGGTCCCTTGCCAACAGTTCTGAACATCTCATCCAGATCTTAATGATGATTTGTGTCAATAATTCAAATAGGCCAGGAGCAGTTTTTTTGTTATGATAAGACAAGAAAGTCCACTCCAGTACATGAAGTGGATCGTCCCAAACAGGATTCCATTGTACAATCATTGAAAATGGTATCATGTCATTAATTAAAATAAATACCTGTATCGCAACAGTCATCTTAATTCTCCAAACATGCTTTTCCTGTATTGCCTGCTCTGCCATCTCAACCATTTGCCTTGCTTCAGGGGTCAAGGATCACAGTGCTGCAATATCAGTGTCTCCTTTCAATAATTCTAAAAGAGGCCTCAATTGTGATAGAATCAAGCCTAAATAAGGTCATATCCAGTTAATAATTCCTGCTAGTTTTTGTACATCATTCAAGGTTTTTACCTCCATCAGTAATTGGATCGCTTGTGGCTGCACAGTTCGGTCAAGCACTTTCATGCCTAAATAAAGGCATGGCTGAGTGCTTTATACCTTTTATGGAGCCACTACTAGGCTATATTGTTCCAGTGAAGCTCATGTGTCAGATTCCATTGCTGATAACACTTGATGTGTTGGATCAGCCAAAAGAATGTCATCCATATAATGATAACAGTACCCTGCTGAATATTTTTCCCTAATTGGACTCAAAGCCTGAGCAACAAACCACTGACAAATGGTAGGCGAATTTTTCATTTTCTGCGGAAGCACTTTCCAGTGACACCTTTGTGTTGATTCAGCATGATTAATTGATGGAACTGTAAAAGCAAATTTTTCCATATCATTCACGTCTAATGGAATAGCAAAAAAACAATCCATTAGGTCCATTACAACAGTTTCCCATTGCATGGGGATCATTG
>NW_008586769.1:2234-2600 GCF_000691845.1 Merops nubicus | reverse complement strand
GGTGTAGTGCTCCCATTGTTGTCATCACCTCATTGATCTGGCACAAATCATTCAATAATTGCCATCTTCCTGACTTAATTACAAACACTGGGATGTTCCCAGGGCTATGAGATGGTTCAATATGACCTGCAGCCAATTGTTCTGTTATGAGATCTCGCAGGGCTACTGTTGTGGGCCGATATTAGTGGGCTACCGGCTGGCAAAATGCTTCCGCAACTTCCACCTCCCCCCAAACGGAGACGTTTCTGAATAAGACCAAGGGTGCATGCACGGTGCTCGCCTCTCACAGAGGAACAGCCACTGCAGAACCGTATCTTAGAGGGTAGATTGGAATAATCCCTCACCATGCCCACAAATTGATACCAC
>NW_008586769.1:0-1835 GCF_000691845.1 Merops nubicus | reverse complement strand
CCCACCGGGGACTGCTGCGGGCGGCCCCCCCTCCTTCTCTCTGCTGTCAGGTGGCGGGCAGTGGTGTTGGCAAGCTCAGGCAGCTCCGGGTATTGCAGCAGTCTCGCCGACACAGAAGCTCTCAGGTCACTGTCCGACCCAGCCAATTAACAACGACCAGATACATTCTCTGTCAGAGGCAGTCCTTTAGCCTGTTATTTATTTTTCTGCCAGTTCTTGTTATGCCCTTATCTGAATCAGTCTCAGTTCATCCTTGGCTAAATCAGCAAAAAGGCACTTTGCTTGCTCTGCTGGCTTGAAAGGCGTTTTGTTTAGTCTTATGAGGGGGAAAGAGAAAATGGACCGTTCCCCACAGCTACAAGTTTTTCATAATCGAGGGGCCACTGATTTACCCAAACCAGCTTTCACGTTAACCATTTTAAAGCCATTGTAGGTCTTTTCATGCCCTGAACACAGTGACCCCTACGGAAAATTCGTAGTTATCCAAACCCCCCATTGTGAAAGACAGTCTCTTCCCTATAAATTCAGAGGGGTGACAGTCACATAAGGTCGAACAGTAGCCTTTTGTCCTTCTGGGTTAGTGATAAGTACTGGTTTTGCTGCCATGAGACTATTGGCAGTTCCTCCCAGACACACAACACCTTGGGTGGTTGAAATTATGGGCCAAGAGGAAGGCCAATCTCGTTGAGAAATAATAGTAACATCTGCACCTGTATCCAATAGTCCAGTTACCTTTAATGACGTTGGTGATGCCTGATCCATGGACAGTACACACACCATCTGCAGTCGACTGTCAGTGTTTGCGTCCAGAACACTCGCGGTTGTCCGGTAGATCGAAATCCTCTGGTGCCTTGGATGACGTGCTCAGACCTATAAACACAACTCATAAAAGGTACAAGTTGAGCAATGCGAGTGCCTTTTTCCACCATAACAGGCGGAGTGGGTGTCAAAACCATAGTACAGATTTGTCCCTCATAATTAGCATCAATGACTCCTACATGTAACATAAGTCCTTGTATAGTAGCACTTGATTGTCCAATTAATAATGCATTTAGTCCTTTTCCCATGGGTCCTCAGGCATCCAAAGGGACTTTATGTACTCCGTGCATTGTTATAGTTACTGTGTTGGTGATGGATACATCCATGCTGGCTGATACCCTGGTTTACACTGATAACTGCTCACAGAGGCTTCTATTTGAGGGTGATCGTGGAGCAATATCATAAGGCGTCATTTCCTCCATAGTTAACAGTCTGATTAATTGCATAGTCACTGGAGAATTCAGACCATATTGCGCTACACATTTTTTCAAGTCCTGAATTACTTTCCATGAATATGGTTTGTGCTCGTCCATTATTCCTTGTGCTGGGTCCACTCTTACAACAGAAAATGCCATTACCGCAGAAGGATCAGCAGTGGGCTCTGCCATTGGGGTGTTTATCGCCTCAGAAAACTCCCAATTGCCTTCCTGCAAAGCCTGCGCCCTGACCTTCTGACAGAAGGTTAGAGGATTGGGCAGATGAATGATAATACGTGCTGGAGGTGAATCTCGTGACTGAGGCACCTTTTTGGTAGAGGGACCCTTAAGAAGTTTTTCCACTAGATGTAGCTGTTGCTTCACTTTCTGGCCCTGCTCATTCTCTTTCTCCCCTTCCCATCCACCGGATCATCCCACTCATCAGGCTTTTCATCTGGGGAGAGGGGCTATAAAAATAGGCTTATATAATTTTTAGTTTCTCTTTCATCTGAAGGAGGAAGCGGTGGAGCCAACAGCTCTATTGGAGCCAAATTATTGGTATTAGTTAAGGGCGCTTGTTGTGGTGAGCAGAGCCCGCCC
>NW_008586768.1:0-1301 GCF_000691845.1 Merops nubicus | reverse complement strand
CTCCTGGCTGGCCACACTCGCCAGCCCCACGGCATGTGGCCCTTTGGGGTGTCATCATCCCGTGGCCATCGTCACCCCCTGGGGATGTCACCCTGCAAGACATCGTCATCCCAGGAGACATCATCACTGTGTGGGGCAGTGGCAGCCTGCAAGACATCGTCGCCCCATGGGGCATCATCACCCTACAAGACATTGGCACCTTGTGGGGCATTGTCACCCCAAGAAGCATCGTCACCCCGTGGGGCATCATCACCCCCTGGGGCATTGTCACCCTACAAGGCATCAGCACCCTGTGGGGCATCATTACCCCATATGGCATCGTCACCCTGAGGGACATCATCACCCCACGGGGCATTGCCACCCCTGGGGCATCGTCACCCCGTGTGCCAGACACCCTGTGCTCTCTGCCAGCCTCTCTGCTCCTCCTGCCTGCTCTGCCTGCTTGGGGACAGGAACCTCGCCTGCCTCTTCTGGCTTCTTGGGGACATGGGCATCTTCTGCCTGCTTGGGGACACGGGCATCTTCTGGCTTCTTGGGGACAGGATCCCTGAGCACCTACTTGGGGACAAGATCATTTCTGCCTGCTCAGGGACACGAGCATCTTCTGGGTCCTTGGGGACAGGAGCCCTTGCTGCTTGAGGACACAGGCATCTTCTGCCTCCTTGGGGACAGAGTCCCCCCCTGCCTGCTTTGGGGACACAGCCACTTTCACCTGCTTGGGGACAAGATTACTGCCTGCCTGCTCGGGACAGGATTGTTCTCTGGTTGCTCTGCCCACCTGGGGACAGGAACCTCTTCTGCCTGCTTGGGGACATGGGCTTCTTCTGGCTCCTTGGGGACACGGGCAACTTTTCTGGCTCCTTGGGGACAAGATCACTTTCACCTGCCTGGGGACAGGATCCCTGAGCACCTCCTTGGGGACAAGATCATTTCTGCTCGCTCAGGGACATGGACATTTCTGGCTCCATGGGGACAGGGTCCCCCTCTGCCTGCTTGGGGACACACCCACTTTCACCTGCTTGGGGACAGGAGCCCCTTCTGCTCGGGGACAAGACTACTGCCAGCCTGCTCAGGGACACAGTTCTTCCCTGCCAGCCTGCTCGGGGATGCCATCACCTCCTGGCTGCCAGCTCGGGGATGCCATCACCTCCCGGCTGCCAGGGACAGCGTCCCCCTGGGCAGGACACGTGGCAGGACCTCCCCATGCCCCCCGTGGTGCTGGCAGACCCTGGCTGGGGCCGTCCCCGGGCGCAGGAGGAGGGGATGGGCACCATGAGCTCGTCACATCCTGGGCACCCCCC
>NW_008586767.1:0-1370 GCF_000691845.1 Merops nubicus | reverse complement strand
CCGCGCAGAGCAGAGCCCGGCCTCCCCTGCGCTTTTAGGAAGTATCGAGGAGAGAGGGGTGCCGCGGAGGGAGAGAGGGAGGGGGGCTATCCAGCGAGAGACTCGCGCGTTTTGGTTTCATGCCAGTTAGATTAACAGAGCCTCCAAAAAGGTGCACTAAAGTGAAATCGGTTTTATTGTGAGCTTGAGATTCTATCGCTAATTGTCTTAGAAGTGCTCACTCAAGCATCGCCAGTGATAACGCGCGGATCCTTCAAAGTCACCGGCGACAGGAGGGGGCTATTTGGAGAGGGGAGAATAAGCAGATATTGTGGCACGGCACACAGCTGAGAGCTCCTCTGAGAGGTGCAGACCAGGACGGCCCTGCGGGGCACCCCGAGGGTGTAGCCAGAGAATTGCCCAGACCCCGTACTGTTGTTATACTTTTAAAGAAAGAAGGGAACAGAACGCAGAGCGTTGCATTTACTGGAGAAATGCAGGGCTGCAGTAATCTGTTTCCTTCCCTCTTGGCCATTCGTTTATTTTAACCACTGAGCCGGTTCGTTTCTAGCTATGATTTACATGAATTAGCTCAGGGGGTCCGAGGGTGTTGCCCAGATCAGACACAGATCCAGTTAAGCACAAAAAGAAAATAAGGTTTTGTGTGGTTGGGTTTCTGAAATTATTATTTTTTTTTTAATCCTTTGGTTCATACTTTTGACTCATTAAACCGGCACCCATCTCCCAACAAGATCAGAAAAAAAGTGACAGCTGGACTCTTTATAATGCCGTCAAAAATTCAAACTGCATTGAGCCAAGGGGGACATTTCACAGCAACCAGAGGATGCCTGGGAGTCAGGCGTGAATGTCAATGAGTCAAATGAAAGGGCAAAACCAAATATGAGCCCCTGCTCTGCTCCGTATCTCACACTGTAATTCTTGAACTTTAAGAACTTCTACGGTGACTTCGTTCATTTTGTTGCATTCAAGCTCTGGTATATGAGGAAAGGGGATTTTTCCGACCCCTGCCCCCCGCCCTTCACCTTAGAGGATTTCTTACAGCACAACTTCAGAGACTGCACACACATCTTTAAGAAATTACTTTGGGCTCACAACATTCCCAGGCAGATGAGGTTTGGGGGTGGGGGATCGGTGTTTGGGGTTTTGTTGGTTTTTTTTTTTAAACGCCAAGACTTAATACCATTAGTGCTATTAAACAGATATGGCTGTTAAGAAGCGCCGGATCCTCGGGTTAATGCGCAGACAGGGAAAACCTGTGAAGATACAACAGCCAACGCTTCCCCTGTCTCGGGGGTTCAGCACGGATTTATCTCGTAGGCACTTAAGGCAAGTAACTTTTTCTTCCCCCTCTCTCCCTCCAGACGTCCCTC
>NW_008586766.1:0-27726 GCF_000691845.1 Merops nubicus | reverse complement strand
GTGGGGGCTGGGGTGTTGTACAACAGCCGGTGTGGAGCTGGCTGTGTCACCTGCAGAGCTCAGCCTGCCGTTGGCCTTCAGGTGGAGGGCTGTGCGTGGGCTGAGAGCTGCTGGGAGCTGTGGTGGAGCAGGAGGTGATGCTGGGCTGTGCCCGCAGAGGTGAGTGGCAGAACACAAGCGTGCACGGTGTGAAAATCAGAGGGTTGATGGTGTCTGCCACAGACGTGGCTTCCGCAGCCAACGCACCAACTTCCTGGGGAAGGAGGCAGATTTTCGGGGGTGTGTTGTTAGGGGAACAACACAGCACACTACAGGCTGTGCCCCTAGGCCTGTGTGGAACTCATTTTCCGAGGTGCTTTGCAGGGGTAGCCACAGAAAGCCCTGTAGGTTACAAAACAAGTGATGCAGGTTGACGTGCCGGAGGTGCAGACTTCTCCAAATTCATCCAAATGGAGCTGCCTCCTGGCCTCTCCTTGAGCAGTTACCAGGGCGGGTACATAATAGCTCCTGACATCTCCATTTAGTCAAGGAATTGCATCCTGTGCAAGAGACCAAGCAGAGACTTTCATCTCAGATCTGGCAAGATGGAACCTGAGCCCAGGATTTCCCTGTGGGCAAAGACCAGTAGGGAAGAATCACCCTTCTTCACTGAGGCTCATCCCATTCTCAGCATCTTCATAAAATGGTTCTGCTTCGGTGGCACGGCAGGTTTCCCTGAATTTTCCCAGCATTAACACTGCCATGATGATGCTTTTACCCTTGTGTGGGATATGCACTTGCTCTGCATGCCACAAGCAGGATCTCAGAGCATCTCAGCAGTCCCAAATTGGCTTATTCTCCAAGGAGTAAACCATGGGCTTCACCTTGACCCTGGAGATGCTTATTAGCAAAGACGTAAAAGAGTAAAAATTGGGCAGAATGCTTGTCTGCATGATAGACTTTTAAATAGCCTTTAACCCAATCTACTACTCAGAGCTGAACATTAAATGGCTACAAATGGAACTGGTGGGAAAACACGACCTCATTAAATCCATGCACCATCCGTCTCAGGTTGGATGCAAACAAACCACATGCTGATAGGACTTCAAGCTAAAAAAAAACAACAGAGGAATAACAGAGAGCTGCAGTCTCAGCCCAGCAAAAGTCATCCTCTCTGGTACATCAATTACTCCCTATCCATACTGAAGCAGCCTGACTCAACCACGTGGGATTCTTGGGTCAGCGTGGAAAAAAAAAAAAACAAAAAATGATGATATTTTAGAAAAAGCCCCAAACCAACCAAGACAGTAAATTTTTTATTACAGAGGCAGAAAGATTAAACATATCCTAAATTATACATACATGGGGCTCATTACAAACACATCAGGGAGCTTTGGGCTGGCTATAAAAACATTACAAGGGAAAGCTTTGCAAGTTTGTATGCAGTAAAGAAACCACTGGGTAGATAAAAAAAAAAACACAGGAAAACTGTTGCTAAAACTACTCAGTGGTAGAACTCTCTTCCTTCTCCTATTTGGGACTGAAGGCTGGTGTCCAACCTTAGCAGCAGCCAGAATGAGTGAACTAAAACCTCAGAGAGATGTTGCTGAGAGTGTTCTGAGCCTCAGAGATGCTGAGGTCGAGTAAAATCACAATAATTCAAACTCCTCCGTCCCTCCTCCTGTTGAGTTCAGCCAGCGAAGCAAACAGCTCTGTATAAAAGGATGAAAAATCCCTGATCTCCTAAAAATGCGGATAAAACAGGGCACTGGGAGAGGCAGTGCCACGACAGAGCTTTCTCAGATATCTGCCTAGATCTGGCTGATCTGAGTCACCACGACTTGCAAAACTAAAGCAGCTCATCCAGTACAGAATTAGACTGACTTTAACATGAAGATGTATCTTCCTGATGCTCTTTCTCTATGGTTTTACACTTTTATGGAACCTGATGTGATTTAATTTGCATTTTACCATGCAGAAGGTGACTAGCTACAGGCAGCTGTTAGGTGTTCCATCCCAAAAGACACAATTTCTGCATGGGTGTCGCTGAGGACTGGGGATACAGGTGGACCACTCGGACCCTTGGGAGGGCTGAAGGTATTGAAAGCCTGATGAAGGTATCAGGAAGCAAAGCCTGAGCAGCTGAGAGCCATTTTCAGCAACGACAGAAAGAAATAACACCCAGCTTTGGGGCAGAAGGATGGAGTCAGGAGAGCTTCACAGCGTGGAGCACCCTCCTGCAGAGCCAGCAGAGGATGTTGCAAAGGTTCCTCCATGAACCTTGGCTGGGTGAAGGCCATAAATACCTTTGGCATTGGCTCCTGTGGTTGGCTGCTTATTTTTTGACATTGCTATGCCAGTAACTAAGTAGAATAAAGTGCATCTCTCTGCTCATATGCTTCTGTTACAGGAAGAAGTTTCTCCATGACTCATTCCCATTTTATTCCTCTGAATGCTTGTGAGGAACACAGCGGGTTCATGCAGAGAGGTGAAGGCTCCTGTATTTTGCATTGGAGGAGGGATCTGTCTTGCTAAGAGTAGACAACGGAAATGCAGATGCCTTAAATTTCCTTCAGAACTGGGGGCTCTGCAGAGACGTTCAGGTTGCAAATGAGGAATATCTATAACCACTCGCCCAGCTGAGGTTGTCTGTGTCTGTGCTGGGTGTCCAAACACCCCACTGCAGTCGGTGGAGACATCATCAGTGCAGCTGCTGGAGTCTGGAGAGAGATTCAGCCCAACAAACGCAATGTCTGGCTTAGCCTGATTTGATTTTTGTCTGCCGGTGAGGGGTGAGGATTTGGGGCTTGATTTCATTAGCTAAGGCATTTAGAGCCATTTGAAATGCTCTAACATATCCAAGATGTCCCCAGGGTCCGTATGGACAGGAATTCCCAGAGACCTTCTGGACAAGCTGCTGGAAGGAGATAGCCTTGCCCACAGTGCCAGACACAGGACAGACGTGTCTTCTTCTACTTCTGTGCTACCTCCTCCCTCTTCTGCACTGTCTTGGGCCACGACTCGGTTGTGCATGGGCTGAGTGGAAGGCTCTGGAGTCTGCAGCTGATGCCCACCACTTGGCAATGTTATGACCTGAGGTGCAGTTGGTTCATAGCAAAGCTGATGTCTGTGGCTCAGGGGTTCACACTAAAGCTTTTGGTGCCGAGATGCTCTGGAATATCCTGCCCAGCCTGCAGTGATCTCAGAAGGTGCATCTCCCATGGTATCCCAGCACTCCTAACAAAATCCCAACTAGGCTATCACTCCACGGCCTCAGGTGGTATTTATGCCTGGCCCTGAACACAGAGTGTTCTGCTAAACCCTGTTGGTGGAGCAATAACCACAACAACCTGCCTGGTTGACTTGAATCTCATGCTTCAGAGTCCATTAGAAATTTTGGAGAACATAGGCTTGGGCTACTGCAACAGCATCAGCAATAAACTGTGTCCAAAATGAGAAAAAAAAAGGGTTTTATTTCAAAGTTTGTGCTCCAAGCTGGTGGAGCATGTTCTGCCATGGTATATCTGAGCTTGAGATACTGTAAAATACAGGGAGTGGTTCCTTCTCTGAGTGTCTTGGTCAAACACAACTGCCACCAAACCTCTGAACTGAGGCACACCATCTCCTTCTGCTTCCTCAGTGGTGCAGCTCCCACCCTTGAGTAGGAGTCAATCCATCCAAAAAGGTTTTTTTCTCTCTTTTTGGTGTTTTCCCTTGCCACTCGAAAGAGGCTGGATTAGCATGAACATCATGTCACCAGGACCAGTAAACTCTCCCCTTAAACCCCAGCGCTAATGAGTTACTAATCTCTCCCCATAAGTCATTTTTTGTTTCCTTTCTCTTTTCTGAAGCTGCTTTCTCAAGGACTTGGCCAACTGCAGAAAAAAATCCACCAAACCCGACGCCTGACCCCATTCAGGACCCAGCCTGGAGTGGGCACAGGGCTGAGCTGAGCGTGCTGGTCATGGAGCCTGCGGCCCCGGCTCCGCTGCACTTGCAATCCAGGTCACTTGTAAAGTGAATGCTGATTCTGCTGCCCTATAAAACATCTGAGTCTGTGTGTGTGTGTGTGCCCGAGAGGGATCCTGCTGCATGGAGCGTGCCCCGTGCTTTTCAATGTGTCCAGCACTCCCTCCTTTCCTAGCAGCCTGGAGCTTTGGGTCATCAGACCCTACTTGTCTGCTCCCCTCCCTTCTTTTCATCGCTCCCCAAGAGCATCACAAACAGATGCCGAGGGGCAAAGTCCACGAGCAGAGGTTTGTGCATGGAGAATCCAAACATGCAGTTTGACTATTCTTTCTTTTGCTGAGGTCAAGTGCTTCCTGAATGGATGTGGTGTTGTACACAAACACCCCCCACCCCTCTCCCCTTTCCTTTTTCCCTTTCCTTTTTCCCTTTCCCTTTCCCCTTTCCCCTTTTCCCTTCCCCTTTCCCTTCCCCTTCTCATTTCTCCTTCCCCTTTCCCCTTTTCCTTTCCCCTCTCCCTCATTTCTTCCTCCTTTCCCCTTCCTCTTTCCCCTTCCCCTTTCCCCTTTCCCCTTCCCCTTCGCCTTCCCCTTCCCTTTCCCTTCCTCAAGCTCCTCCTGTCCTGGTGTGGTGGCAGTGGGGGGATGGAGATAGACATGATGGTTGCATAGGGAAGAGGTGACTGCATGGTCCACGTAGGCTCCACGTCCCACTGTGAAGCTCCTTCCTGCACAGGCTCGTTACAGGCTAGCAGGACTTGCCCCTTATCGTAATTTAAGCTCAAGGCTGTAGGAAAGACAAGGGATTTCCCTGTTTCTGGTCTGGGAGCCCAGACTGGCTGCCTAAATAGTGCCTCAAAAATGTATCAGGGGCTCTGTGTAGCCTCTTGACATTGTCCCTTTTGGAAGCGTCTGCGGAGAGCGACACCTTAACAGTTCTGTGGAGCAGTTGCCTGTCTGGAGGAATGGAGGGAGGTTATTTATTTATTTATCTATTTCTGCCAGGAATAAGGGGAGTAGAGCACTGGCAAAGGCTCACTCCCACATGGAAGCAGTTAACTCGGCAGTCTCCACGGAGGACAGCCAGGCATTGTGCTGGGTATTCCTGTTTTGCATTTTAAAAGCGACAGGAGGATGCTTCTTGATATCAGCTATAATGAAATACTTTCTTCTCCTCAGGTAAGGCGGCAGGCTGTGAAGTGGCAGTTGCTGAAGATGAACTTCTCTAAACGCTCTCTCTTCCCTTAGACAGCCGAACTCCAGCGACAGCAAAAGCATCAGCTGGGGAGTTCTCCCCACAATTAACGCTGAACTGCATTAAAGACGTGTTTCCTGCACACCTCCAGTCCTCGCCTTCCTCACGCTCGTCAGCCGTTAGCAGGCTCCCTGGCGTATAGCTATGATTACATTTCTGTAACTAATTTGGCAGTAGGTGTTCAAACTCGGTCTGCTGGAGCGCTGAGAGCACCGCGGTCCCACGTCCCCGGCGCAGCAGATGGCACCGACTCACAACCACCGTGGTGACACAGGGATCTCCACTCTGCTCTCAGCCCCAGGCGGGCCGAGCGGTTTTCCTTCTGGATGGTGGCACAGGTCCAGGGATCCAGAGGAACAGAGGGTTTAAGGTTCAGGCACTTGCTGACCCACTTCACACCACTGCCAGGGAGAGCCGCTGATCCCCGTCTCTGGATGTGCTGGGGAAACGCGTTCACTGGGAAGTCCCCATGAGACTTGTGAAGGTTCGGGAGGGATCCTTGTGACTCCATCTGTGCTCTTTTTACTCAGATCTGTTCCTCAGTGGCCTCTGCCTCTAGTACAGCGACGCGTTCACTGGGAAGTCCCCATGAGACTTGTGAAGATTCGGGAGGGATCCTTGTAACTCCATCTGGGCTCTGTTTACTTGGATCTGTTCCTCGGTGGCCTCTGCCTCTAGTACAGCACTGCCCAAATACTGTGACAGAGCTGGGTCCTCCTGGAAACACCGGAGGACTGTGGGTGCCTGCGGGGCCGTTCGGTGTGGGCAGCAGCTGTTGGGAAGTCCCCATGAGACTTGTGAAGATTCGGGAGGGATCCTTGTAACTCCATCTGGGCTCTGTTTACTTGGATCTGTTCCTCGGTGGCCTCTGCCTCTAGTACAGCACTGCCCAAATACTGTGACAGAGCTGGGTCCTCCTGGAAACACCGGAGGACTGTGGGTGCCTGCGGGGCCGTTCGGTGTGGGCAGCAGCTGTCCTGGCACTCGGGATGGCCTGGCCTGGCAGTCAGGTCCACGCAGCCCTCTTTGGAGTCACCATTTCAGCCCTGAAGGATCAGAATCCAGGTTTCCTGCTGGTCTTCAAGCCAGGGGCTGCCTCCCAGGCTGGGGCACCGCAGTGTTGAGATGTTCACAGCCCAGCAAGTGTGAAGCATTTTCAATTGGAGACAAGCCAGAAGGAGCCCTCTAAGCTGTGTGATGCACGTGGCCAGCTAAACTGCCTCCCTGGCTATGATCTGTGAGCAGCAAGACGGTGCAGGAGCCTGGTGTCAGATTGGGGATGCTGCTTTGCAGAACAGGTTTGAAAGTGTGCGTGGTAGCAATGTACTAATTTTATTTTCACACGTAGATCTGGCTGCAGTGTTGGAGCCCTGAGTGCACCGAAGCCTCTGCAGCACCCTCACCCCACCCCAGGGGCTTGGCTGCTGGGGTTCAAGGCAACCTCTGGTATGACACAGCTGAGCAACCTTGGGTCAGCTTTCTGGGAATAGTGATAAGGAGCTCCTGCCCTTCCCTGAGGAGCTGCCGTGAGGTTCAGATGCTTGCCCTTGGTCCATGCCTGAGCTCTGCTGCACGTATACCTGTGTCTGTCCATGCACCTTGCTGATCTTTTCTTTCTTGCACTGAGCTGGACTTGTCTGGTGATCTCTGAGCTGTGGCTGACCCTGGAAACCCGCCTCAGGTCTGCTCTGATCTTCTCATTTGGAACTGTGTCCCTCCACCCCTGTCCATGAGGATGATGTCCTGGCGGGCCCTCTGTGGGCAGAAGGTCAGGAACATCTTTCCCTGTGAGTGAGTGTGAGGGTGGCTGACCTGGGAGCAGTGCCCTGCCTGCATGGGAGGAGGTGGGGGAAGAGAGGCTCTGGGCTTTCCTCATGCGTTAGGTTTTCTGGTCAAGGTTTGCATGAATTGTCCCTTAGCAACCAGTTCGGTTCCTAAGTGTGCTTATATTCCAATTTCCTTCACTAAAACTCGCCAGGAGAGGTCTATTTCTGGGAGACTGTGTCTTATAGCCAGATGACTAAGATGGGCTCTTGTGTCCCAGCCAGACATGTGTGTACTAGAGCAAGGTCTCCAGGATGTGCCTCTGGGAGAGCGGGGAGCCAGCCCCTGTGAGGAACCCCAGAAAACGCTCTGGTGTGTAGGACTGGACCCCACCCGGGGTACCTGAAGCCCTGAAGCACACAGAGAACCTTGCAGTGCCCAGGTCACGACCAAGAAACATCTTGTGCTTGGAGCACCTTGCTCTGGGAGGTTGCTGTAGCTTTTTTGTGTGTTCCTGCCAACAGCCTTACAACAACTTCTCTGTACTGGTGGCCTCCGAGAATTGCTCCTCTCTAAGTAACACTCAGTCATCCATCAAGGATGTCCTTTGGAAAACATTAGAAGCCCCTGTGGTTTTGCTGCCTGGGGCAAGAGCCTGTTTCCCTAAACATTGTGAATCCCCTGTGTCCTGGGGGTCTTTGAACTTCCTCCACTGGGTCACTTTGTAATAAAACAAACCAACCAACCCCATCTGCCTGGTTATTTGAGATCATTTGAATGCTGTGATTTGAGAAGTACAGAATTCCCCAGCCCAAAAAGCATTTCAGTAATTTAAATGGATTTAGGCTTCTCCTCTCAACCTCTGAGAGTACGTTCGGCGCGGCACAGAAATGAACAGTTGTGGTTCCTTGCAAGGTGATCCCAGGGCTGCTGGAACGTTGTCTCCTGTCCTGCGTGGCACTAACATCTCCCTGGTGGTGCAAACCACACACTTTTATGGTAGCCAAGGGGATGTGAGCTTCTGTGATCTCCCCAGAGCAGTGCTGGGGTCAGCTTAGACTTGATGTATCCACTCGAGGAAGGACAAGGCTGTGGAATAAGCTCATCCAGGGCACTTTTAGGGAAGCACAGATGCCTCTAAGCACCACATTTCTCATGTGTTTATCCCAGCCTTGCATTTACCTACCCTTCTTTGTTCAGGTAACTGCAGCTCTGCCCAGAGGAAGCAGCCTTTGGAAAACCTGTGAGATGCTGGCAAATAATTATTTGTCCTTCATCAATAGATGTTCTTAGACTGATTCAGAAATTATCCAATTCACTAATTAATTAATGTATTGGCTGAGCACACAGCAGAGAGCACTCAGGTGCTTGGAGAAAGTGCTTTTGGCCTCTCTTTCACCATTTCTCTCTCAAGAAACTCCTCAGCTTGGTGCTTTGTGCTTTGCTGAAGTTGTCCCAAAGTGCTCAGCCCTTCCAGGGTGGTGGTTGCTTAGTTTCCACCAAGAAAAGCAGCTCTCCATTCTGCTAGTTGCATTTTTTTTCCCTGCCTGTGCTCTTCTGCTTTCTCCTGTTGGTGACTGCTCTATGGGTACCTGATGTGGTCTGGATGATGAAAACCTTTGCAGCAGGACCCCTGAATTACTGCTGCTGCTTGTAAGTATCCATCAGGACCTGAAAGTCATGCCTGGCACAAGCAGCAGAGATACCTCAGGGTAAATCTCAACAGCTCCAGGGTTCTGTCAGCAGGGGCTGTTCCAGATAAAAAGCTCATCTACAGACAGGGATTTATTCTGTTTCTTTCTGGTTTAGTGGTTGAGGAAATACAGCAAAGAGCCTTCAGCCTCCTCACCAGTACAGTTCAGCTTATCCAGACCAAGAGACTGTTGCATTTTATAGACAGTGTTTTTCTGAATCAAATTGTACACTCATCAGAAAACGGACCTCGCTGTTTGATGCATGTTGAAAAGTGCCACGTTTGTTTATTGTGCTGTATAAATAAAATATAATAATGCTGAGACTCGAGGACTCCCATGGAGTCATTCAGAAGAGAGGCAGAGGGCCAGTGAATGAATTTGGACAAGATTCAGAATTTTTTTGTTTTGTTCTGGGTTTGGATTTTTTTTTTTCAGAAAAGAAAATAAGTGAGAAGGAGCCTTTCCTGCCCCAGAAGCAGGTCCTGAGCTGTTGGAAAACTGGACTAAGCAATAAACCAGATCCTGTGGTTGATAAATGGGGAGAAGTATGTACTGGATGGGATACTTCTGCCTGAAAATGTGTCTCTATCTGTGTGGGTGGCCCAGGGCTGCTTTTGGTGTTGGGGGTGCAGATTTATTTCTGCCCAAAGCTGACATCTGTATTGGGAGTGGAGGGCTGGTGCTGGAAGGACTGGGTCACACTGGCCTCAGCCACTAACTCAGCGAGCTGCTTCCAATTAGTGATGGTCTGAAGGTGTTGAGAGCTCAGCTGACACTCTGTGCATGTTTTCATCCAAGAACACAGCATCCCCTCGTGCCATCTGCCCATCAACAGAGGGACAGGGACCACAAACAGTAGTGAGATGCTCTGGTGAGCCTCACACTGGCATTGGAAACAGTTTGACCATGCCTGAGGCTGTGGCACAGCACCTCCTGCTACGGGTGGCTGTGCCCTCTGACAGCATTGGTGACCTGCTGGGGCAGGAACAGCTCCAGTTGCTCCGACTGGGCAAGGCAAAGCTCCTGCTTTGAGCAGGGGGATTGGACTGGGAGATCTCCAGAATTACCCCACCAACCTCAGCCTTTCTGGGTTTGTGCATTTCTGTAGGGACTAGAGCAGAAACAGGTATCAGGGGCCAGAGACATAGAGAGGGAGGAGGGGAGGGAATGAGCAGATGGCAGCTGAAACCCTTGTACGAGGTGAGGAGCTGCGGGCAGCGTGCCAGGAAGGACACGGTCAGTAGTAACGTGCAGAGCTCCCAGCGACCCTGCTACAGCAGAGACAGCCATCCAAGCCATGCTGTTAGGGACCAGGCTTTCAATAGGGCACAGCATTTTTTGGGTGCTTGCTGATGTCTCCTGAGAGTCCGAGCTGAGCTCTCTGGGCTGCAGATTTGGATTTTCAGCGCTGGGCTCAGGCCCCTGCTGCCCTCTCACTTCAGTCAAGCCCCTTTCTCTGCCGTAGATGAAGTAACAGTGAGATCTTTGCACGTTAACACAAAACTTCCCTGCCTGTTTGCACCTTTTCCTGGAGCAAATCCAAGGCTGCTGCAAACACAAAGGGATTCATCACTCTCCAGCTGTCTGCAGACAGCAAACCAAGAGCAATGTTTGACAGTGAGGAATAATTACCTTGCCAGCTTTGCTTTATCCACATTTCAAATTCAGAAGGGAGATAAAGCCACGTTACCAATGGCTCAGGCAAGGAGCCCATCAAGAAGAGCATCTAGTGCTGTTGGAATCTCCCTCATCCCAGGAGATGTGCCTGTGGCACCCAGGTGGAGGGGTGAGAGGCACTGCAAATGCCATCTCTCTTGTCCCCTCCCTGCGGTGTTGTCCACAGCTGGTCCTTCCTCTCTGAAATTCGTTCCTCTCCAGGGGCTGGCTTGGGTCACAAATGGCACCTTGACGCTTGAGATGCCCAACCAAAGGCTGGCATCACAAATCCTGCCCAGTCTGAGGAACAGCATCCCAAAGTGAAGTCTGTGCCAATTTATTTTGCTCATCCTTCCCACCCCTTTAATTAAATTAGCTTGAACATGAAGGGTTGCCTGACCCTTATTGGGTTAAACGAGCCAGTCTCCATGGCAACTTGCTTCTTAGAAGGTCTGATATCTTGCTGTCTCTCCTCCAAACCCTTCCTCATTCCTCACGCCCTGATCCCTCTTTGCACATGGTTTTTAAAGGCACAAAGCCAGGTTTGCATCTGGGCTGGGCAGTTTCTGTGCTGTTTCCTAGCATGGCAGGAGCTGTACCACCCGCTGGAGGGAAGGAGGGAGGCAGGCAGGCAGCTTCTCCAGGCTGATGGGACAACCTGAGATCACTGATCTTGCAGCAACCTCAGGGTCTGCTTCCTCCAAGAGCTGACGATGGTTTCATTCAGATAATCTTCTTGGTGCCTATCAAAACTTACAGAAAGTGTTGGTCTGTGGTGATCCACCTGGAGGAAAAAGAAAAAAAGGAGGGGAGAGGAAAAAAAAAAGTGCCATTTAGAACACTGAACAGGAGCAGCCCTGTTGTCATAAACAGTGTGATTTGTCTCTGAATGCACATGCCTTGGAAATGAAATCTAAAGTGCTGAGCTAGACCAAGCCAAGGGCAGAGCCCATAAAATCTGACAGTGTCACCAGACCGAGGGCTGTTCCAAGTACCTGGAGATGCTGAGGCAAGACAGGACAGAACTCTTCATGCTCGCTTAGAGTGTAGACCTGTGCTTGTGCAAGAAGTCACCTTATGCCTCCCCTGCTTCCTGTCCACTACCAAATCCTTTTCTTGCTCGAAGAACGATGTTCTCTGGCCTCTTGCCTCTATGCTGCGAGGTTTGGGGTGATTTTCTTTCTTTTGGTGGCCAAGCAATTCATATGGTAGAGGCTAGGAAAATTTCCAAGTAGTGGAGACCACAGCTCCTTCTTTTACATGTCCAATGTTGTCTCTTCAGAAGAAAACAAATAAAAAGCTAAGAAATGTGCTATTAGAAGAACAGCTCCCAGGCACTGCTTCCTCTGTAGGATTTAGGATGAGGAGGAGGAAGGGAGGCAGTGCAAGGGACAGGTTGGAACTTCCTTGACTGCCTGCACAGTTTACATACCCAGCAAAGAGTGTGAGTGGAGGAATATTTAATATAACTAGCAGAGATGTACTGACACTCGAGGATGAAAGATTTTAAGCAATTTCAAGCAAATATGATTCAGACATTTAACAAGAAGGCAAATCTATCAAGAGAACATAACCTAAAGGAAGCAATACATTTACTATCTTTTTGCATCTTTAAATTGCCTTTGGGAATGGAATTCATTTAAGATTCATTTAAGCTATTCGAGGTGCCTACTTTAAGCTGACATGACCTGCACCCGTTGCCTCTGCTGACAGTAAAGGGAGCTTTGGGTGCTGGCTGAAATGCAGGTGGCCGTATTTGAAGCATCTATAAACAGCTAGTTGAACCCCTACCTGTGGTGCCTCTCTGAAATCACTGCTTCGGATGAACCATGATAAATGCTTGATTTAAGAGTGACTTGGAAAGCTTCTCTCGATCCGGATTATGTAGCTAGCCCCACAACAGGGCTGAAAATTGTCTGGGTTTAAAATTACAGATTTAGGGGCAAAATGAAGCGTGGCTGCACAGCCTCAGTTTCAGTCCTGTCATACGTAGATCTCTGAACATTTTCTCTGGTTTGCAGAGAAAACTCTCACAGCTTCTCAGGCCAGCCAGTCTGGGATTAAATGTTTCAGCAGACACAGATACCTCCTGCCTTTCGTTACGGTGAATGCCAGGCAGGGCTTTTGAAAACTGTCCACATGTAAAATGTTTGATGAGCTTTGCTTTCACGATACATGGCAAAAAATAGATACAGTGGTGCAGAAAAACACGAGGCACATGTAGAAGGGACACACGTGTTTGTCACTGCCTTCCTTTGAGCAGCATTTATGTGTGACTGTGCTTTTTGAAAAGCATGTGTCTGTGCCAAGGGCTTGAGGGCACCCACAGGCTTTATCTGCTCTGACCAGCCTCACCTAGGGGTGCCCCAAGCCCTGTGCCTGAGCCTGTTTCACCTCAAGATTTCAAGCAGCTAAAGGAACAAAATGGGTTTGTACGTTGGGGTGTTGCTGGAAAATGTGTGTGACGGTGTATGTAAAAATGCAGATTGAACCCTCTTACACAGGGGTGGACCTCTGAAGCCATCGTGTGGTCAGTGAGGTCAGGAAGACAATCTCTACATGAGCACATATTGCATTTAGTGTGTAAATTGTGGTGTGGTGTCTGTGTTCCAGGACCTTGGTAGTCCTCTGTCATTTTTCCAGCATAAAGAGGGGAGCCTTTCTCTTTCCGCATCACATCCAGGGAGGGCTGCACCTGGTTTATTTAGTCTGGATGGATGAAGCCATTGTACAAGGTTTAGGGCAGCAGAGGTCCACAATAAATCCAGTCTCATCTGTGCCACGTGGGAAAACTTCACAAAGGCTGCACGCTTCATGGCTCATCTCTGGTGACAGCGCAGTTGTCCTTCGGCGTCCGCCGCACGGTCTCTTTTCTAGGTGGAATTGCAGTCTTGAATGAGAAGAGCTTTCGTGTGAGCTGATGAATTTCCGTGAGGCACTTGCCTGGGCTTCACGTGACTGAGCAACTGGAGCACCAGAGGTACTACTGTAAGCCCAGTGAACTGCTGGGTCTCAGTGTAATTATAAACGAGGAATCATCACGAGGTGGGTTCAGTTCTAGTGGAGGATCTCAGTGAAATCTCCAGTCCTGAGCTTTCCTGCTCCAGCCCCTGTCTCCCACACATCATTACTGAAAAAAAAAAGCCTTGTGCCTTCTCTCTGCGTTGCACTTTTGTGACTGAGGAAAGCCACAACCTGGCTTCTGCTCCAAGGCTCATGTCTTCCAGTTATTGGAGGTCTCCAGCAGTAAGCAGCTCAGCCACAGAGCTGAAGGGGGGTTCATCGGTGGAGAGAGGTGCTAGCGAGAGGGGAAGGGACCCCTCTTCCTCAGCTTTCCCCTCCTCCTGCACAGAGAAAGGCTGGTATGTGCCTGTGGGAGTGAGCATCTGAGGGGAGATGTCTGCAGGAGAAGGGGAGTGTGGCCAGAGATGAGGCCTGAGGAGAGATGGCAATAGGATGGCAAAAGAAATCTGGGTATTCCTCTGGTGTCTGGCAGCAGAGCTGTTTCTTGCATTCCTGAGGGAAATGCCATATCTGTTATATTTCTGTTAATCTTTGTGGAGCAGCTGCGTGCTGTGTCACAGATCTTAACAGCAGAGCAGAGGTGATGCCACTGAACTCACCCTGACAGGTTAACCCTGTTACAAGCATTCAGAAGACCTCGTAAAATGGTGTTGCCTTTGGCTGGATCTTGTTCCTTTAGCTTGCTTACGAGGACATCATGTGTGGCAGTGACAGAGACCTCACTAAAGCAGTGATTTATCACAGCAGTGTGTCCCTCTCTATCTGTTTCTTGTCAGAGCTGAAATTAGGCTGGGAGTTTTGGCCCATATGTCCAGAGGGCAGAGATGCTGTTTGAGGGAGTTACACACATGTCAGAAACTGCTCTAAAAGACATTTCTCTCCAAGTGTGGGGCCTGTTCTTAGGTGTTCTATCAACATGTTTGGCCTTTGGGAAATGCAGAGCTGCCCACACACCAAGCTGATGTCTCACAGTCATGTGGAAGGGGACTTCTTGGTTTCTTGAAGGCAGGAAAGTGTCCAAATTAAAACTTTGGGTAGACAAGTAAGAGACATACTGTCCACTTAGTGGAAGATTTACAGTTGCATGGGTTCTCATGGTCAAACAGTGCTGTGGGTAGCTAAATGAGGTCCTTTGTATGGGCTAAGTGCAGTGTAGCGTTAGTCATGTTGTTATATGCTGTTAGTTCCCTCAAAAGCCATTACTGAAGCCTGGACTTGGGGTTTAAACAGCCCATTATCACACTGAAGCTCCAGCACATCCTCACTCCATAGTTCAGAGAGCCCTGAGGCTGTGTGTATGGATTGGAGCAGAGGGAACAGTGCAGCACAGAGCTCCAGCTGCTGTCATGGTGGGGATGTCTCAGGTGGCTGACACTTCAACAGCTGAATCTAGTTCTGCAGGTGTAAACGGAGGTATAACCAAGGGTGCTGGGTGTCAGTCAGTGGGACCTGTTGAGCCATCTCACCTGGCAGTCAGATGTATCAATATGATCAGCTGAACCACACCTAAAATTCTACCAGTTAAATCCCACTCCAGGCTAGAGCTAGTGAACAGTTGCTCCCACTGAAGACCATGCAAATGATGTCAGCAGGGACCCAGGGGCAAAAACTGAGATGGTTGGTCCATGCACAGTTCACAAAAAAGCCCAATGTTCAGTGTTCAAACCCTCCTCCCTCTTCCTCACCCAGTCCTTGTCCCCCCACCCTCCTTATTCTACACTTCTGTGTCCCCTCTTCCAACCTCACATGCTCCCTCCTTGACTGGTATATCCACAAGTACCCTAAAGCCTCTGCTGTCCTGCCTGCAGTGTAGCCTTTGGCATATCCTGGACAGACCCATCTCTCATGGGATGAGATTTATCTGCTCTCAGGACTGAGACAGGGACTTTACATACATCTCCTTATTGCTTCAATGAAAGAAGCAGATCCCTTGCTCCACTCCACTTATCTCTCACCAGAGCACAAGAAAAGAAGTGCAGCCCACCACAACCTACCAGTGCTTCTTGCTCCTTGAAGATCCAACCCACAGCAACACACCCTGGGCAGAGAGAAGTCTTCTCTGTGTCGTTGTGGTGGTTTGAAGGATGAAGTCTAGAGTCTGTGCCTGCTGGAGCTGCCCACGGTGCGGAGGGCTGAAGGGGCCAAGTGCAACTGCAAGATCTGGTGAGGACCCAAGAGCTGGAGACAGACAAAGAACTTGGACCCATCTGCTAATATGAAGTCATCTTATCATCTGATTGCAAAACCAGAGAGCTGGAAGAGCATCTGAATGGCTGCTGCTGCCGCAGTGCTAAATTAGATCACTTTGAGAGCACTTTAGAGCTGGACAGAAAATTCAGTTGCTCTCCTGCCAATTTCATCCTGTAAGTGGAATTAACGCTTGCTTTAGCTGCACTCTCCAGCCACAAGCAAATGTCCCTCGTGCACCATCTCCAAGGGGTTTTACTCTCTGGGAACTGTGTGTATCTGGACCTGGAGAAAGCAGGCAGAGAGACCTTGCTGCCTGCACAACACCAAGGGGAGCACCACGAGAACAGGAGCCTGTTTTGGATTTAGTGCTTCAGACAACTTGGACCTAGGTCTGAAAAGCAAGGTTTGAGACCACCTCTGAAGTGGTGGCTTGTGTTTGGTTTTCTTCCTGGGAGGTGGGTGAAGAGAAGCCATCTGGGAAGGAGGTGTGGAAAGTTGAAGGAGAGATCAGGCATTGGACGCAGATGATCCATCAGAAGAGAGGCAAGTGAGCGCTCCCCAACACAGTGGGATTTTTAAAGCCTAAGTTTACACTCAATGAAAAAAAACTCTGCTCGCTCTGCCTCTGAATGACACAAAATCAGGATGATTCGATTTGCTGTCTTACAATGTGCAGGAGACCTGACGTTGGAAAGAGGCCTCCAGCTTTGACATCTGTGAGACAGAGCAGCAGGAGAGCTCCAGGGAGGTGGCATACACCAGGCAGTCCCTGACACCCTCCCTCCTGTCACATGCCACCCGTGTTAGGGCCATGGGGCTGTTCTGCAAGAAGTGAGGGGACCATTGGCTTGAGCTGGAGCACGAGAAACGCATCTCCATCTGGAGGTGGAAGGAGTGCAGAAAGGAACACAGAGCTCCTAGAACACGAAGCACTGGGACCCAGAGTAGATTTATGAGGCTGGATGTATAAGTGTACTGCTCATCCCTCTGTCCAGGGGATGTTCTGTTCCTTGCAAGACACGAGAACGAAGTTCCCAGCTAAACTACAAAACGTATGGGAAATTGTTTTAAGAAGTAACCTTAGCAACTCTCAGGCAGTTTAAAGCAACCCTTCTTCTTCTTTTTTCTTTTGAGTTTTGACAAAGCTGGACTGGCCCAAGTGCAGATGGTCATTCCTGGTAGAGTCTGGAGTCAGAGAGCTGAGTGAGAGAACGGAGGGTGGAGAATGGGAACGGCTCCTCATTTTTTGGTGTAGGATTCCTTCCTTACAATTGGGAAAGCTTTCAGGAAGACTCTTGCTTGCCTTTAATACAAAGCTGGACTGGCCCAAGTGCAGATGGTCATTCCTGGTAGAGTCTGGAGTCAGAGAGCTGAGTGGGAGAATGGAGGGTGGAGAATGGGAATGGCTCCTCATTTTTTTGGTGTAGGATTCCTTCCTCACACTTGGGACAGCTTTCAGGAAGACTCTTGCTTCCCTTTAATATTTCAGGCTCAGAAGCTGTCCTCTTAGCAGGAGAAGGACAAGGTGGTGCTGTGGCCCCTCTGCATGGGGTCTGCCTAACCACTCTTTCTGGTGGTGATGTAATGGAGCTGCAAGGAGTTTTCTAAATCTCTTTCCTGCTTTGTATCCAGGAACAGGTTTTTGTTTTCATGGAATACATCAATTTTCGCTCTTGGCTTGTCCTTGGGAGCAATGTCAGCCCTGCCTCTGAAAAACCTGGGGTACACCTGTGGCATGTGATGGTGAAGGCAGAACAATTCTATGATTCCATATGCTGGGATTTCTTGAGAGGATCAGACAGTTCAGGAGAATGTCCAACAGATGAACAGCAGCTAAGCAAGGTGCTTTCCCACTGGCTTTGAAAGGATTGTGGGGGATTTGCTCAGAGCTTCTCTACTGGGTTTGAACCCACCCTACACATCAAGCTGAAAGGAGTGTGTCCCTTTGTCAGCAAAGTCTGACCACAGGGCCTGAGACAAGTTTTGGGGTCTCAGAAACTGGTGTGTTTTCCACTGCCCAGTGAGACAGCACTGAAATCCAGGACAAGGTAAGACACCTCTGGTTGCTTCAGGCTCAGCCACTCCTGTTGCAGTGAAGTGGGTCTGGGCAACCCCACTGGTGCAAGCAGGACCCTGGTGTCTCGAGGTCAGTGGCATCTAACTGGGGCACTTCCCAAACATGGCACAGGCAGGAGCTGGTCCTCTCTGCCACAGCACAGGCTGTGCAGTGTCCCGTGCTAACCTGTGAAGCTGTTTCTTTGCAGATGCTGATGCAACGTGAAGCCTGTTTCCAGGCTTTTCCTAAAACCCTCTGCCTAATTTATAGCCTAAATGTATTCATCAGCTCATTTGGTTTTGCTCTGAAACGTTTTTCCCATTTGATATCTGAAGGATCCTGTGCATAAGGCACCTGCTTAACTTCAGGCAGTGTAAGACGCACCAATACAGTTGATAATTAAATGTTTGCTGCCACCTAATTGTCCCATATTACACATATTCTTTGAGCCAAAAGCCTGTCTACTGGCACTCTCCCCAGAGTGCTGAGCTTCAAAGGGAGCTGGAGAAGAGTTTCTTTTCTTAAGGCACAGTATATATTCAAAATGGAGCCATCTCCAAAACTGTCAGAAAACAGATAAGGAAATGAGAGAGTAGCAAACCCAGAGGGCTAATTATAAACAGTCAAATATAGGGAAAAAAATAAAAAAGCAGATTGCAGCAAGCTGATAAAATGACAACAGCAAAAGCACTGAAAGAGCTCACACTTACCTACGGACACCAGAGCGCTCGGAGGAGCACGGGCTCAGCTCTAAGCATGATTTTTGCCTGCAGATCTGAAAATCTGGCCTCTGTGCTGGCAGGATGGCAAGGATCTCTTTCCAGAGACCATCTGCAGTCATTAGCTTGATTTCAGCCTAAAACCAGGGGAGATCTGGCCTCGTGAATGAGTTCCCAACCACCTCTGTGCCTCAGAGGGGTTTTTCCCCAGATTTGAAAGTCCACCTCGGGGCTCTTCTCTGTTTGGAGCGCTGTCCCCCGTGACGTTGGCTACAACCTGCTCTCCTTTGCTGCTGCTCTGCTCTGCATCTCGCCTGCTCATGGAAATCCCAGGAGGAATGGGGAGGGTTGAATGTGCTCTGCGTGCTGGCAACGCTGCAGCCACCTGGTGGCTTCGTGTTTCTCCATCACACGTACTGAGCAAACGGCTGCATTTACCCAAGCTTTCGGCGAGGGAAGAGGTGTTTTCTCAGCTATAAATACAAACAGATTCGAGGCAGTTGAGATCTTTTTAAAGCACGAGCAGCCAGCGTGTGCAAGAAACTCTATTTTCAGCTGCGCCGACTAAGAAAGGGTTTGTAGCACCTTCAGTTGAACTTTTCTGGTTGTTATATTTTCTTGAAAAAAATTAGAGTTATGAACAAAAACTGGGGAAGCTCATCTGAGTGGGTCATGGAGGGCAAATTAAGCCCTGGTTCTGGGGTCAATGGAGTGTCTGTAGGACTGTTCCTGAGACTCCACAGAAAGGATGGGAGCAGTCAGCAAGCTTGGGACATGTTGCTCCAGGGAATGGGATACATCTGCTGGAATTTCAGCATCCAAACCTTGGAGATCAGTGTCTGGGCAGTGAAGAGCAAGGGGCAGCTCCTGAAGACGAGTCAGCTCCTGCTGGGACAGGTGTCTGCTGCTGGTTGAGTCATTGCTATTTCTTGGCACTGGCTATAAAGGGACCAAAAACTGATGAGCTCATTGGAGGCATCTACTTTGCACTTGTCTAAATTTGGATAGATGACTCTCAGCAGTGGGCTTGACAGCCCTAGTGAGGAGGGCTCAGCAGAGCTACTGCATCCCTACAGGAGGGTGGCAAGAGGCATCAAGGCCCTAAAATTGGCTCTATGCAGACTGGGAATCCCAGTGCTCCTGAGGATGGGTGCTGGGATGCAGCAGGATTAGCACAGCTCTGCTAGAAAATTAAACCAGCTTGGGACCACTCCGAGGTAGGCAGGCTAAACCATAATGGTGGGGTTTGTATCTACACCACTAAACCCTCTTCATTGAGGGATGTCTCCAACAAGAGCCTCTTGGGAATAATCCCTCCCCTGTGTCTGGAAATTATTTGAGAGACAGATGGCTTCTGTGGAATGCCATAAAATGGCCAAAAAACCATGCTAGAAACTGTTCAAATGATGCAGTACTGAGGATGACCAAGTCACTGTGCCAAGGGGCATCTGACACTTCTTAATTTACTGGCAGTCAGAAGCACAAGGCTGCACCTGAAGCAGGGGACTAGTAGCCAGGTATCTGCCAGGCTGAGAGCTGTGGGCTCCCTCTGGCACCCAAAACATGAGCATCAATCATCTGCATCATATCTTTTAAAAGGCCCAACTTCTGGGAGTATCTGGTGGGAGCACATTCAAAGTTTGACGCTCTGCTCCAAACATTTTGGTTGCAGTAAGCCCTTTTTGTAAGAGCAAAAGAAATCGATTCTGGCTTAAATTTTTCACAGCAACCAGCAAAACATCCCCAAATGGAGACTTTGCACTCTTCTTCCTTCCTCCTTTCCTTTACCTCAAAAGGAAAGGTTTGCTGCCCTCTCCTGCCCAAAGGAAGGCAGAAAAGGCTCCGGATCGTTTGTAAATATGCCTCCAGGACTCTGGGTGGAGAGGGGGAAATGACAGTGTAAGGTTTCAGGGCTCCACGTGGGGTTTCATGTCCCCTCAGGAGCCAGGAGAGTGCCCAGGGCATTTAAAACTTTGCCTCAACGCATCCCCCTTGCAGGCACCCCCAGGCTGGAGGCTGGACTGGCACCCTGGGCCATCCTGGTGGCACATCACAAAGCTAAAACCTGGCAGCTCACCTTTGGGTAGAAAACTCCACCCTCCTCTGGCTGTAGTGAAGGATGTGATAAAGCTGTTCCCTAGATGCCTGCCTGTGCTGAGCTCTGAGGATGAGACTGAAGCACTGCAGTGATTTGAGGAAAGGCCAGATAAGGGCTTTATCTGGGATGTCTCAGTCTAAGAAGAGAAATTGAAGCACATTTCTGTCTGGACATCCCACCCTGGCCCAGCGTGCACTGTTATCAGTCCTGCCTTGCTATCATGTTCCTTCAGTGACAATCTCCTCCAGCTGCAAGAGAAGAAAGCAATGGCTTATCACTTCAGACCTGTTGCATCAAACCTCTGCTCAAGGGATTTTCCATTGCTGTGGCAATCCCAGTAGTGGGGGATGTTGCAGTGAGGTGTCCTGAGGATATTCAACTTGTGGTAAATGTGAGGTGGTGAATGGCTGGGAAACTGATGGTCTCCAAAAGGTCTTTAGGAAAAACAGGGGGATTTTTCTAGGCACTGACAGATGCTGCCACACTTGTGACATCTGGACTCTGGCAGCAGAATGAGAAACTCCAGGGGAAGATGGACAAATGCAGGAAAACAACCCTGCTGAAAGAGCCAAATTACCACTCTCCAGCACTGGAGATGAGCTGGGTGCCTGCAGAGACATCAGGTATTAAACACAAGCTCATGCAATCTGGCCACAAGTATAAAACAAGCCATGGAATTTTACAGTGATTGCCCTGGTTTGGATTAGAACAGCCTCGACCCTAGACCATGACAGTGATATAGATGGACAAGTGACACACATTTCAGAAACTCCAGCCTCTGTACAACATTTTTTTTTTTCTGGCAGACTTTGAGGAGAGCTGTTTCAGGTGCCAGTCATGTGTGCAAAATGCTGGCACCTCATACTCCCAGCAAAGCCAGAGTCAGGCTCTGTCTGGCCAGAAGTGACAGGTGCTGGCTGCAGTGCAGACACTGGCCCACTTCAAGAGCAGGAAGGTGAAGCAAGATCAGTAAAAAGGTGCATGGCTTTACCAGGGAAGCTAATAAGCTTGAGTTAGTTCTCCATCAGCTGGAGGTAAGAGTTCACTGTCTTTCAAGAAGTGCTCTGATTTAATTTTTGATGACCAAGGATGGTGTAAGAGTCTTTGAAGAAAGTGCTGCAGCCCATGTTACTGGAAGACTTTATCCTTTTAATCCATTCTGACCAAAAAAGTCTGTCTCCAAGAGATGGTTAATGCCTTGGAAGTGATGCCTGTGTTCAGAGCACCTTCATATTCCTGGAGGACAAAGCAGACAGAAATTGCTTGTAAGCTTTGGGATCCCAGAGCAGCTGGCAGACTGAAGGCTGCTTGTGCTACAAATTCATCTGAGATAAGGGCTTGCCACTCAACATGGTCAAGGAGGAACCCATGAGGCCAGAGTAGGGGAGCAGCCAACAGCCACAGGGACCTTGCCATAAATTAAAGGACTAATTGAGCATTGCCATTATACCTTTGGAATTCCTCATCTTGGTCAGGAACACCTTCATTGCTCCTGGAAAAATGGTACTTGCTCCAGTGGAAGGTCCTTTGAGACCTAGCACACACAGCTGGATGTGTGCCTAGCCTCCACGTCATCCCAGGGCACAAGCTCCCTTGTCCAATCCACCCTTTCTGCCATAATGACCCTATTGCCAATAACGCTGCTATAACCATGAGTTATGATATTGCCCTCTGAAGCCACCTGGTTCTCCTGTTGTATCATAATTGTTCAAAGCACTAGCTAATTTGTCCATTATTATGGGGTTTATCAATTCCCTTGGTGCTGATTTGACATGCTGGGCTCAGCTCCGGCTGTTCTCACTCTCTGCTCTCTGGCAGTTTGCCAGAACTGATGGAATCTGTGCAAGACACAACAAGGATTTTCAGCTGCCCTTTGCCTGAGACCTCCCTCAGTACGTTTTACACCTGACCTGGATCTTCACGACTGCAAAATTCCTTCTTTAAATAGCTTCCTGGTCCCTTCTGGAGCGATGGTTTTGTTTGGATTTTTTTTTTTGTTGTTCATGCTTTTGAGAGCAAATTCCCATCAGAAAATCCCATGGCCATCATTTACAATCAAGCTCTGCAGTCCCCTGCCAGGATGCATGGTTCTGCATCATCCAGTGACAGCCAGCCCTTTGCCTTGGAAGAGATTTATTCCTTAAGAGATAGAGCAGCAATCAACCATCTCAAGACCTGAGTCTCTGGCATGTGGGTCAGGTTTAACTGCCTG
This sequence comes from Merops nubicus, assembly GCF_000691845.1. NCBI lineage: Eukaryota > Metazoa > Chordata > Aves > Coraciiformes > Meropidae > Merops > Merops nubicus. Next base: position 5,114 of record NW_008586766.1, on the reverse strand, counting down.
GCTCCTGTTGGTGATTTTGTAGGAGTTCACTGATTCTGGACTGATTTATAATCCCTCGCAGGCTCCCAGCTCCCATCAGTCCCTGCAGTTACTGCTCATGCTTTGTGTACACCTTCCATGGTACCAATGTGGATTAAGCACGTGGGGATTAGAGTCAAAGGGATGTGGCAGAAAAAGCTATTTCTGGCTTAGCTCAGCTCAGTGATCTGCTGAGAGCCCGATATCGAGTTGTTATATGTTGTCTTGGCTGATGAGGGTGGTTGTACAGGGAACAGGCACTAGAAGAGTTAATTGATGTGGGTTATTAGTTTTAATAAGGCAGGAACCTGGTTGTACTCACGTGCTCTGGGCAAGGATTGTGCACTGCAAAGCCCAGCCTGGTGTGAGCCCGTTTTGGGGCTGGCTGCTGCTGGTGATGGACATGTGCATCCATCTCCCTTCCTCACCTGCTGCTCGCCTTCGTATCGTGTCAGTCCCCGTTGCTGGATCTGAGATTTGCTCTTCCTACAGGCACAGGCAGGAAAGGCAGGAACCTGCTGGACTGAGCAGCCAGGGGCTGAATTCAAGGGGCTTCTATTGCCAAGGTGAAAGGCACATCTGACACCCACCCCACTGCCCCTGACGCCCTTCTGCTGCCAAATCTTAAGCACACTCAAGCTCTCAGAACACCACAGACATGCCAAAAAAACTATTAAGTTTTTACCAGAGTGGGAAAAATGCAAATGCTTCATGGCTGTGAGCTCAGGGACTTGCCTGGCCTGAGGCACGGGATGCTGGCAGCATTAATCATAGAGTCATTATGGTTGGAAAGGACCTCTGGGATCATCAAGTCCAACCTTCATCCCTAACCACTCCTTAACCACTAGACCACAGCCTCACGTGCTACAGCTACTCGTTTTTTGAACTCCCCCAGGGATGATGACTCCACCACCACCCTGGGCAGCCTGTTCTAGCGCCTGAACACTCCCTCAGGGAAGAAATTCTTTCTAATATCCAATCAAAACCTCCCCTGGTGCAACTTGAAGCCATTTCCTCTCATCCTATCACCAGTAATTCAGGAGAACAGACCAACACCAGGCTCACTACAACCTCCTTTTAGATAGTTGTAGAGAGCACCAAGGTCACCTCTCAGTCTCCTCTTCTCTACACTAAACAACCCCAGTTGCTTGAGCACAAGCATCAGCTGTAGCCCAGGAGATTGGGGTTTCTTCTTAGTTCTTGATCCTGCAGTTCCTCCTCTTGCCACCCATGGCCACAGATGGAACTCAGGACTTCATTCTCTCTTTGTGCTTTCCCTCACAGCCACTCTCTCATTTCCTGAGCAGTCTTTCACAGTGGCAGGAAGACACTGTTTTGCCTCAAATACCACCATTGAGGTTCTGGCAAAGGCGCTCAGTCATGTGGTACCCTGGAAAGATGTGGGGTAGGGAGAACTCATGGGCCTGTCCTGTGGGCTGGGACTCTGCCTGCAAATGGAGGTGTCTCAATGCAGGTCTCTCCATGCACAGGAAATGTGTCTAATTTCTATTAAATGCCACGCCTCTCAAGTAGACCTCATAAACTACAGGGTATAAACAGCATCCAATTGCTTCCTAAAAAGAGGTCAGGGTGGAAAACACCAGAGGAAAGGGCTGAGGTTGGAGGACTAGGCTCCCCGGTGGGGACACGTTACAAAGCTGCCGGTGTTCATTCGCGCTGAAAATTAAATTAACTTTCCTAGTATCAGAAGTAGGACACTGTGAAGCTTCTGGTGGGCAGAGTGGACGTAGGAGGTGGGGCTGATGTGAAGGCAAAGCCTGGCAAGTCTATGAAATGAATTATTTGACGTGGAGTCTGTGATAGCCAAGGACTTAACACAATGGGTGGCAGACAGGTATCCGAAAGGGAGTGTCCTCACCTGAGCTGGTGCTTCCAAAAGAGACACTAACCTTGTCTGGAGCAGCCAGGTATCAGTCTGGGTGGCTGAACATAGGCACAGTAGGCACCAGGTGTCCCCTAGGTCCTCTGAGTACATCTTATGTCCTGTTGGACATCTGCTATGGAGTTAGGACTCAGTCCCTCACGACAGCAGGCTCCAGCTGTGCTCCATGACCCAGATGTGCTCCTGTCCAGAGGCTGAAGCTCCCCAAGTCCAGGCATTGCACCCATGCCCCGAGAGCTGTGGGATAATATTGCTCTGTGTTTGCAGCCAGCCCCTGCTGCTCAGGCTGGTCTGTGGTTTTCCTAACATTCTCCCTGCTCCTTTGTTTCTGGTTTTGTCTGAGCTTTCATATGTGAATGTTTGAGCTTGTTTATCTGTTTCAGCTGAAAAACTCCACAAGCTCCAGCAAAATGCTAATAAGAAGCATTAGCTGCAGCTAATTGAACTGCTTCTATGATCCTCCATAATTATCTCCTGATACAGCACTTACCCTGAGAAAGGCTGTCTAAGAAAGGCAGAATGGATGCCAGAGATAATCAGATACAAGATCTGGGAAAAGCAGTTCATTTTCTTAGCCAAATTAAGATTTTTTTTGGATTGATTACCTCACTAAATATTTGCTGTTGAGAGCAAACTAAGCTGGTGCTGCTGGGGACTGCAAAGAGAACGATGGGTGCTCAATTATTTACAGACTTGCTTGGCTAGCTGAGTGTGAGCCAGGAATGCAGAGAGAGCTGTCGCTGGGAATCTCCTCAGAGATTTTTCACTGGGAGTAAAAACCAAGCGATGACAAGGGGGAATGTTCTCCTGAGTCAAAACGCTGAAACTTGCCCAGTGATAAATTGAGCTGTCACCAGGGCTTGATTATCACATCCAGAGCATGCCACCCCCCCAATCTTTCCCCAAACTCTTTGAGTTTGCAGACAAGGAGCATATATTAGGTTGGCACAGAGCTTGGGGGTCAGCAGGTGCAATTGCTCGAGTGCTTGTAGAAATCACTGTTAATAAATGCACTGGTGCTTTCCTAACCTAGCTTGTAGGACTTTCCTTGGTGCAGCCCTTGATGGGTTGGAGGTACTGCATGCTCAGCACGTGTGTCTGACTCCTTCCTGAGCAGTCAGTGCTTTGCTTGTCCTGCTCTTTCACAGATCTCTATAACTCACAGAGGCAGAAGCAGCTCGCAACAATTAAACCCAAATTTAGAAACTGGGTAGAGGTTATGCAAATTGCCACAACATTTTATGGGTATGGTCGAGGAGAACTGCAGCCCTAACCCATGCAGCAGGCTTGCAAGTGAAGCAAAATTCATATAGTCTTCAAAATGGGAGAATGAGAACTTGGCAGCAGTAGCTATTAATAAGCTACGAAATGTGGGTTGTTGTTTTGGAAGCTCAAATATCAACGTACAGTCAAGCAGAGCTGGCAGTGGGGATGGTTTTATACACAGAGATATGTGTTTAAAAGCTGCCTGTCCCCAGAGTGTCCAAACACCCTGGGAACACTATCAACAGTAGTTAGAGCTCATGTTGTCTTAATGCTTGAGCTCCCACATCCAGATTAGCTGGAGGACCAGCACCCCTCCACCTCTCCATTGCATGAAGAAATGGTCTTGCTCTAGGAAACTTTGCAGTAACTGTCTCCTTGTGATAACTCTCCATTATTTTGCCAAACTTCCTTCTGTTTGCCTTGCCCTGGACGTTTTTTTCCTGCTTTACTACAGGGTCTCACACCTGAAGCTTTGCTACAGAAGAGAAACATGGAGTAACAGTGGCACCAAGTGGGCATGTATCAGAACAGACCAACCAAAGCAGAGCATAAGGGGTTGTTAGGGAATAAATGTGACTAAGACTTGCCATAAAGTTCTTTATGGTCAGGGCATCCCACAACATGATCTAGTACTGGTCAAGTCCAGCCCTGAACGGGAGGTTGGGTTCTGGATCTCCAAAGACTCTTCCTCCAACATGGCTCGGGTGTACCAGCAAAGTAAAGGGCACACAGAAGAGCAGTTCAGCCTCTTCTGACACAGCATCATCTACAGAGATTCTTCCCACTCAGCAGCAGAAAGGACAAAGCCCCAGTAAAATGGGGACCTGGCAGAGGGGACACCCAGCACCCATGCAGCCTCTTGTGGCTTCTTGTCCACCCATGAGCACCACCCTCTGGTTCTGCAGACCAGCCACAAGAGATTTGGAGATCTGTGAGCATCCACTTTCCAGTCTCTTTAGCCTCAGTATTTAAGTACATCACCTTTGTCCTGAAGTTGATGTCCTCCAGAGTGATTTCATTTGCCAGTTCTGGGATCTCAGCTTCCAAGGAGAGTTCTTTCTCCTTTCTGGCTGAGAGGAGAAAACAATCCTGCTCTTCCTCTCCAGCATCAGCAGGGCTGTGCCTATTTCTGCTAGCCAGATAAATGCCCAGGGCTTGTTTCAAACCCATGTGAAGTGTTTGCAGTGTGTTTCCACTACCAACAGTGTGTCTCCCTGTTGTTTTCTCCATTCTCTGAAATCCACTGGCCACTTTCTGAGTCCTTTTTGGCAGAGGGATGACTGAAGGCAACTGCTGTACTTGCATCCATGTTGCTCCCCAGTAATTTGTTTTCCTGGTACTTGGAGACATTGGTACATGGGTCTTCTGGGACCTGGCTGCAGTGCAGCTGGGGACTTAAAAGACACAGTCAGTTAATGTGGAGGGAGGAGGAATTTTTCATGCTGTCCCTGTTAATGCAAAAGCCACACTCAAAGTGAGCTGTCAGGCTTGGGACGTTGCTGCCCTGCAGATGTTCTTCAGGGAAACAGCAGGTAGGCACATTAAATTTCCACGCAGGCCTCTAAAGTAAAGGAATTTTTCTGTGAGGAGGAGGAAGGAGGGCAGGACTCCCAGAGTCCAAGCTGTAAAGGCAGAGGAGCTGTCTGCAGACAGATCGGACAGAGCTGTGATGCCAGGAGGGATGAGGATGGTGAAGATGAGCTGTGGCCACTCGATTCTTTCTCTTTAGGTAGAACTCAGCGATGCCAGGTGACATCGGCTCTGCAGAGACACTTTGGTCCTGAATAAACCTCCTTAGAGACCCCCACCACCACCTTTTACCTTCCCTTTGCGTTGGCGGCATTCTCTTTTTATCTTGAGGAATAAAAGAGTAAATATAATATTTTAATATATTTTCTAAAGATAATATTTACTCTTTTACTCCTCA
>NW_008586765.1:0-1071 GCF_000691845.1 Merops nubicus | reverse complement strand
CACCTCGGTGGACGTGCTGGTCTCCATCTGCGTGATCTTCGCCATGTCCTTCGTCCCGGCCAGCTTCGTGCTCTTCCTCATCGAGGAGCGGGTCAGCAAGGCCAAGCACCTGCAGTTTGTCAGTGGGATGAAGCCCGGCAACTTCACCTGGGACATGGTGCGGGACGGGACGGGGATGGGGTACAGCTCCCGGGGGGCTGGGTCACACTCGTGACCCCCCCTCCTTGGTTTCTCTGTGTCCTCAGGGCAACTACCTGGTCCCTGCATTGCTGGTCATCCTCATCTTCCTCTGCTTCCAGCAGAAGTCCTACGTGTCCTCTGCCAACCTGCCCTCCCTGGTGCTGCTGCTGCTGCTCTACGGGTGAAGGGCCGGTGGAGCCCATCTGGGGCTGGACCCTGGGGAACTGGGGGCTCAGGGGGTTCTGAGCAGGGCTCCAGGGGTCCTGGCAATGGGGGGTGGGTGCTGGCTCTTCCTGCATGCCCCTGGGATGGGAGGTTCACCTCAGCCAGCCCCTGTCTCTCTGCCCCTCCAGCTGGTCCATCACCCCCCTGATGTACCCAGCCTCCTTCATCTTCAGCATCCCCAGCACTGCCTACGTGGCCCTGACGTGCATCAACCTTTTCATCGGCATCAATGGCAGCATGGCCACCTTCGTGCTCGAGCTCTTTGTGGATCAGGTGAGCCCTGGGGCTGGCTCAGAACCGGGGGGTCAGCGCCAGCTCGCCCCTCCAGCTGGTCCATCACCCCCCTGATGTACCCAGCCTCCTTCATCTTCAGCATCCCCAGCACTGCCTACGTGGCCCTGACGTGCATCAACCTTTTCATCGGCATCAATGGCAGCATGGCCACCTTCGTGCTCGAGCTCTTTGTGGATCAGGTGAGCCCTGGGGCTGGCTCAGAACCGGGGGGTCAGCACCAGCTCCCTCACTTCTTTCCTTGCTGCCCTGGCAGAAGCTCAACAACATCAACCGTGTCCTGAAGAAAGTTTTCCTCATCTTTCCCCACTTCTGCCTGGGCCGAGGCCTCATTGACATGGTGAAGAACCAGGCGATGGCTGACGCCTTCGAGAG
>NW_008586764.1:0-39036 GCF_000691845.1 Merops nubicus | reverse complement strand
TGGCCCCTGACCTCCTGTTAGTGTACAGCAGGCAGTGGATTTCTCGGTTGGCGAAACAACGAATTGTTACCGTGGCCTCGAGAAACACGACCTGGCGGCGGGAAGAAGGAGCCAGGGGATAGCGAAGTATTCGCTTTTAGCAATGAACTGTGACAACCTAACAGCTAGGCCTTTGAAAAAGAGCTGAGGAAAAAGGAGATACCCTTCTCAAAAGGCGCTGGGAGCTGGGGAATTGCCAAAAGAAACACGAAGTCAGTGGAATTTTGGAGGAACTGGGGAAAAGTGAATGTGGCAGTGGGAGATCACGACCCCTGACTCATGGACCCCACACCCCAACAGTGCCATCTCCTCAAAAGAGCAAGGACAGAGTGTGTGTAGTGACCTACGCAGCAAGCGAAGATACTCTAACCAGTCCGTTAGGTGAATAACAATGCCTACCTATTAGAAAGCTGAATAATTAAAACTTTGTGTATAAATAACTGCTGGTACAGGATGTTGGTGAGCTGGCTTTGTGGAACTACCACCTAGCACCCACTACAAACTAAATATGAACAAAAAAAGAACTAAATAAAATACATCTGCTCTGTGGGTGTATTGGTGTACTGCACACCAGGTAAACGACCCTGCTTTTGGGACAACATTACGAAGAAACTTTATCTGCTGGGCTGAGCTTGAGGCTGGCAGGCTGCCGTGGTGGCACCCCAAAGGGACAAGACAGCTGAGGAGTGTGGGGGGCAAGGGAAAAGTTTTGAGGCCCCCGAGGTAGCAGTGGGGTCGCAGCGATGGCGTGACTGGGAAAGAGGCCGTTGGCGTGCCAGGGTCTCGGGCTCTGCCTGCCCGAGGGCTGGGGTCTGTGCAGTCTCCTAAACCCACCTGGCCATGCAGGAGAGCTTGCACAGCACAGGGTCAGCTCCTACAGCTGAAGTTTCCAGGTCAAGCCTCTGATAGTTGTTCAGCAGCTGCAGTTGCTGCCCAAGTGCTTTGGTGAAGCGTCCGGGAAACAGCTCTCACAAGTCTAATTTATACATACTCTGCTGCAGAAAAACATTGGTCTTTTTTTTTTCCTGTCTTGGCATTTTTTTTCAAAGAAACTATTGGTGTTACCAAGATTTTTAGTCCCCTGAGTTTGCTCAGCTTAAAACTGCCAGTAGTAGAGCATTAGTTAGTGTTAGGACACTGGCTATTGGGTTTACATACTTGGTTGATTTGGTGTTTAAATAATACACATATTGATGTGTTCAACTGTTTTGCCAGCATTTTAGTGTTAGAGCTTGATTTAAGTGATGGTAATGTACAACTTAGGCTTAGTTAAATATAAGTTGTAGGTTAACATAAATTTACTTAAGTCAGCACGAAGTCCTACACTTCAAGGTCTCACGGGCACCTGACACCAATCTGACTCCTCCTTCCTCAGTAACTTTTCAACTTTACAGTTGGCAACAAGCATTTGTTTCTCAGTCAAGTCTGCAAAGTGTTTTTAGCTGCTATAGTAGAGCTTTTCTTAATTAGTTATGTTGCAGTACAAGAGTTTACAGATCTAGTGACAAAAGAGAGGTGCAGTAGGATCTCTAGTCCCAGAATACTTCAAGTTACATTCAGAGGAAAGCTAAATCCAAACCTGTCATCCCCATCAAACCAGAACCTGCAGGCTTTTCCTGGCATTTCCCAGCACAGATACATAGCCCACTCTTTGGGCTCAGCTGTCTTCATTTTTCAGCAATTCTTGGTAATGACAAAAAGACAGAACCAGAGAGCCCTTATATAAGTAGCAGCAAGAAGTCATTGAACACACTGGGTTTGAGTGTCAATAGTAAGAATTTATTTCAGGTACTCTGTGAAGTAAATTAAGGCATCCTGTATTGTCCAGTGTACCCCCTTATTCAGTGAACTGTTTTGTTTGATGTTATGCTCATGTAGCATAACATACCTTGGAGGTCTTTGCAGTAAGCAAAAACCAGTCCTGTAGCTAAGGAAAGAGAGATCAAAAACCTTTTGACTATTTTCATTAATTTCACTTTGCCACTATCAGCAAACACAAAGACAATGAAACAGAGTTTTTGTGGGGTTAGGTTGCTGCTCAGTGGAAAATTTTCATCACTTTAGCTACATCTTTTTCTTGTAGTGGTGGTTTCCTCTGGCTGCCAGGCTGCAGGAATTTCTTTATTGTGGGGATATTGCTTATTCTTGCTTTAAAACTCTGCAAAACAAAACAAAAAGAGCACTGTGCTCAAGAACCATGATAACTATCAGGCATTTAGATGTTACCTGTGCTCTAAAAGTAACATTATGGGTTATTCCTGTGGAAGAATTTGTATGCTTTTGTATTTATATTTTATGTTATAATTTTGTACTAGTTATATGCTTTTTTTTTGCTATTTTGCTTTTGTGACTATAGTGACAGAAAGCAGCAAAAACCATTGGTATTTGAGGCCGGCTAAAAATACTTGAGATATTGGATTTTGATTTTGTCTTATCACTTCTTTCCTCACCCTCCCACTCTCCCATATTTCTCAACCAGTTTAAATCAGTGGTCCTGCTTTGATTCATTGTCCATTAAAACTGACCATTCAATTACCTGCAAGAGAGGAAATTTGGCAAGTATATCAGGCTTGCACTCTTCTGCCATTAAAATGGTTTCAAGTAATTGCACATCTGCCCTGCTAAACCTGTTGCCAACAAGAAAGTCTTGTCCATGGTCTTTCAAAACCTAAAAACAGAGAACCAGAAGCAGATGTGATTTTTTTTTTTCCCTCTGTGGGACTTAATAGAATATCTTCAAAGCAAGGTCATACCCTGCATGCAGTTGTCCTTGAGAGAAGGAAATGCAGTAAGAGCATCTGTGGTACAAAGGGATGATCTGACCACACTGTCATCTTAGGTACAACTCATCAGTCCTTTCTCTGCATTTCTTTGTGGCACCTCAGGTGTACCCCTGTTGGCTTCACTTCTGTAGCTCATGTAAACAGTGCTACTGTGTTGAAGGCTAAGCTTTATGGGGTACCATCATCATCAAAATACCTATACAAAATTTACAAGAGCCAGGACATAGTAAAAGTATCTTGGATTCTTTTGAGTTAGGGGCAGCTCCCTTACTTCTCACTTGTTTCCTCTTCGGTTTTGGGAACATGCATTGGAAGCTCTCCACGTGTAACTTGTGCCTCATGGTCTTGACACCAAGCTAACCCATCCTCCCTTTATTACATAAGGAGCTGTAACCTTTTGACATAGAATGTGTGACAGAGGGGTTTTCTGCACTTCAGGAGGAGACTTTATGTAAAAGCTGATGCTCTAGTATCTTTTGTCTGGAACAACATGCAGACTGTAACATGAACATTTGGGGAGCTCAGTGTCCTGAGTCTTTGCAGCTCTGCATCTGTCCCAGATTTGTAGTGCCTTCTCTCCCCCGTATAGTGTCCTGTCTTCATGCTCACCTGAGCCCCACCAAAATTATAGCATTTATATTTAAGTGGCAGTTTTTCTTTTCTGTTTTCCTTAATAAAAATTGTTTGTGTAGATCCAGGATGGAGTTTCAGGAAAACAATATTCATTAGGCTACTACATCTTTACCACATACCTTCTCATAGACTGGGAAGTATCTGTTTGTGGCCTTGTCCACAAGAGTAGCCAGATGTTGCTCCTTTTTATCCGCTGGTTGGAACGTGTGGGTCATGAGTAACTCATTCAGATCTGTGATTCCTTCCACGTACATATCAATTCTGAAAGGAAAAGATCCGGTTGGTCAAGTCACGCACAGTAGGTCTGAATAGCACCATAGCTACTGGCATAAACCCACGGAGATGCTGGGAACTCTCTGCCCCTTCTATCCAGCATGGGTCACTTGGGGCAGTTTCCCCTGGAGTGCAGTAGCTTTGGGCTGGGGCTGGGGGGTAGCATGGTGAAAGACAAGTGCAAAATGCCTGACCAAAAGCTGAGTGACTGTCCCCCTTCCATTTTTCACTAGGGGTGATATTTCTCTCTGTTAGGTTTTTTTGAACCTGAGTGAAAAAACTGGCACGCGTGTCATCCAGATTTGTGTTTTAAATCCAGTCAGACGCGCTAAGTTAAGCAGTGGCTCTGCACAATCCTAACAAGTATCTTGACGTGCGTTTACCAGTGCCAATCAACTTGAAGCAGTTAAAAACACTTCAGGTCAAACCACACGCCCCAACAGCCCTGTCCTTTAGTACCCAGTTATGAATTCTAAAACTCTAGGTCACCAGAGAGGGAAGGTTTTTGTTTCCTTCGTTTTGAACTGGATGTGGTGAAAGAGCCAGCTGCTGGCGAATGCAGGGGAAAAGGAAAGGCAGCACCAGGAAGACAGTCTGCCCTCTGCACTCCTGACTGCTGCCTTCTGATAACCATGCTGACCTTTGGTCTTCATGAACTCCCTTGCACCATGCTGCCTATCTCATCTAGATGGTCCTTACATCACCCGCAGTCACACTCAGCATGTGCTACGTGAAAAGCTGCTGCATCACCCCAAATTTAACTGGGCTGGGATATTCTCTAACACAGGGAGGTAGCCTGGACTGTAGTCTAACAAACAAGCAAAGATGGCACTGTTACAGTACAGGGCTCTCTCCTTCAGGTCCTTCCCATAGAGGTTGTATTTCCCTGCTATGTAGCCAAGGATGGCTCTGGTCGTCACCATCTTCATCCCATCCATCTCCACCATGGGCACTTGCTGGAACAGCAGGGATCCATCTAGGAAAAGGGGACAAGACAAGGAGAAATTCAGTCTCTGAATGAGAACCATTAGTGGGTGTTTGGCACCGTAACCACCTGTAAGCTTAGCACTTCCAAGTCCACCACTAAACCACATCCCTATGCGCCACGTCTACACTTTTAAATACTCCCAGGGATGGTGACTCCTCCACTTTCCAACGCTTGATAAACCTTTCACCGGCATTCCTCCTCATTCTCACAAGAAGATATGACAAAAACTTACCGTGAAACCACGAACCCTTGTTTAGTGACCTGTTAATAACTTGACTTATAGCAATCAGCTTCCTGAATTTTCTTCAGACCTGAAGAAGCACCCAAATGCAGAACTTTTGGCAGTCATACGCTGTTGTAAACAAATCCTGAGCTACATGACCCTGACTCATGACTTTCCTGAAGGTTAATGTAGGTGGCAAGGACCGATCTGATGCAGACAGTTTCTGTCATGCTTTGGTAAGTATTACGGAAAACTGGACTATTTAAGGGCTTGTCAATATGTAATGTGAATATAGGTGCATATAATATCTTTGTGCCTCCTATATTGACTTTCTGCAGTGGCAAACATCTGTACAGGCATGAAGCAGGGAATAATGGGTGGGTCTCATGAGATCCCTGCAAGAGACAAGTATCACTTGGTATGAGAGTGTAGCCATGTAAATCCCTTGATAGTCTGCAGAAACCTTATTCTAACAAGGTAGAAGTAAAAATAAATAAATAAATAAACGATCACAGAAGCAAGTCAGAGTATTTGCTTTGTGGAATTATATTTCTTGACTCAGATAAATGATTAGCTACTTTTATCTTTTTAGCCACTGTAAGGCAATCATGCAGAGAAACTGTTTGCTATTAAGGGCATATTTTCATTTATGCACATGTCTCAAAATACTTTTTGAAAGTCAGCAGGTGGCAGATGGATCAAGTCATTGTTCCTAAAGGAGAGCAGGACTGCAAATGCCAACCCTAGCTAGCTCAGACTTCTCTGAAAAACCAAGTGAACTGTAAGAGCACAGACATGTAATTTGGTTTGGAGGAAATGTGAACATTGTGTTCACAAAGATGGAAGCTAAAGAGAGGAAGGTGACTAGCTGCACTGGAAACAGGAACACACAAGAGGTGCAGCTCTGTTTTCATATGGATTATAAAACTTTGTAAGCAACCTAAAATGCTAATAAATTTAAAGGTGGTTTGATGACAAACCCGTGTATTGTCATAGGGCAGGAGGGAATGGGCATAATCAGAAACAAAGAAGAGTCAATCATCTGAACTTAAGCAATCTGAACTTTTTTACTGTGAGAGTGACTGAAGAGCATAATAGGTTGCCCAGAGAGGCTGTGGCATCTCCATCCTTGGAGGTACTCAAAACCCAACTGGACATTTTCCTGGGCAGCGGGCTTTAGGCAGCCTTGCTTGAAGAGGGGCGGTGGAGCAGATGATCTCAAGGTGTACCTTCTGACCCCAGCCCTTGTGTGATTCCATGGAGACTGAAGCAGCTAGGTGGATGATACTCATGCACTGCAGTGTGCATCTGTGCTACCTCATGTACAGTCCAGCCTAGATCTTCTTTTTAAGGGACATAAGACTTCTTAGGTGTCCTAAGACAAACAATTCTAATTATGTTTATTAATATTATGTAATTATTTAAAAGTGAAGGAAACTTACTCTTCTGCAACTTGGTCAGATCATCCTTTGTTTCCAGAAAACATTCTTCAAACTGCAGGAAATATGGAAGAGAAGTTGTGTTGTCACTGCATGTTTCAGCTTCTGTTTTGCATGAGACAGTGAGAGCATGAAGAGTTGTGTTTTGGGGAATTTTATTTTAAAAAAAAGAAATCAGATTTGGAAGTGGTATCTTCAAAAATTTATTTTGCTTCTGTCACATCCTCTCCTCTTCCCTCTCACATGTGATTCATATTTCTGTGCAGGTAAAATCTGGGCTAAACCTGAGTTGACTGAAGGGCACAAACCCCTGCCTTGCTGAGCAAATGGTGACCATGCCAATTCTGCTGTCAGTGCTGGCAAGAGGTGGTGCAGGGAGGAAGGAAGATAAGTAAATTCCCACTGCAGCCGCAGAACTGTGGTAAAGCTCCTTTGCCACAAGCTGGCAAAAGGAGGGACGAAAAGAAGAGGTCGTTTGTTCCGTGCAGCTTTCTGGCACACTGCCCATCACCATGACAGAACCTCAAAGCTTGTAGAACACACAAATCCCCACACTCCCTCTCCAGTTTAATATCAGAAACCATTAGAAGTAAAACCAATTGCTTTGTGATTTATAATATGCAGTACTTTCAAGGGTAAGCTACATTGTAGTAGGCATAATAATTTTTTTGCTATTTGGGCCACTAGGATTTAACTGAAGGTCTTCAGAACTGAAAGTGCTCGACCCCTATGATCAGAACATAAGAAGCCAGGTTCTGTGGCTGCAGATTTAATTTTTTCTTTCACTAGCTACAGGCTAGAGGCACTTGTGGTGCTACCAGTATGCTTTGGCACATGATACCTTGAAGTAAAACAGGAACTTGCCCGCCTGCTTATGGTAAGCTAGAGGTCATTGTTGGCTTAGTCAGCAGCACACTAAATGCAGAGCTTGAAACTGCTGGTCAGTCACATTTTTTATAAGGAACAGTGAAAATACATATTTGTCACATGCTCTTAGTAGAAAAAAAACAGAGGCAAACCTCAACCCCAGCTGCTGCTAGCAGCCACCGTATTGATTCCATCCGGCCTCGTCCATTGAAGTAATGCAGCTTGGGTTTCCCAGACATGTTTCCACGTGCCTGATTTCCTGCTATCTGGAATAAAGGACTAAGTTTTGCAAAACACAGGTTCCGAATGCTGGTTTTGAGTCTCTAACATTCTGCTCTGACCAAAAAGCAGGTTGTGCAAGGCGCACTGCTCTGTTTATTTTGGCATTATCTCCGGATACAGTTTACTGTTTAATCAGATACACAGTATAAATTCAGCAATTGCTGTGCTTTCTCCAGCAACCATTATGCTCCATCATAAAGTGAGAGGAAGGATTTCCTGTCCTCCTATTTCTTTAGGCAAGCACCTGAAGACATAGAATTTAATTCTGTCTCTGGTAAAATCAGATTTACCTTTAACACAGACAGAGCCAAAGTGCAGCACACCTACTTGGTCCAGCTCTAACTTTGCTGGAATTTAAAGCAAGATTTTCCAGACAGACTTTCATCCACCACCCCATTCAGAACCAGTGTGTACATATCCACAGCAAACAGGTAGGCAGTGTCTAGTTTATACTAGCTTTATGGTCATTAACACTGCATCAACAATAAAGCTGAGGCGTTCACAGCAGCAAAAAGGAAATGGTTTAAAAACCTGCCATATTTCCCTTGTAAATAATGTCATCTCTACAGCAGGAAGAAGGGGGTGAGACAAAGCACTGCATGCTTCTGAGAGCTACATTTCTTTTTCTTAAATCTGTACACCTAGAAAGCAGTGAATCAATAATTTAACATTTGATGCATGTCATCATGTTAGCAAAGAAAGTACATACAAGTATTTTATCCATAAAACCCATTCACTGCTTTAGTTTTAAGTACACTAATTCCCTATGCATGTCTAAAATCCATAAAGCTTACCTTGTGCACAGTGCAACTCACTCTAAGCCCTCAGTAGCTTTGCCTTGAGTTTATATAAGTCTGTAGCCCCTCCTACAAAGAGAGTTGCAAACAGTTCTCTGCCAATGGGAAGCTCCCAATTCTTAAAGAAATAAAACCAGTTCCAACTGTTTAGTCACTTCTCATGTACAGAAAATTAATTCCTGACTAATGCTGACTATGTACAAATGTAAGATCCATGAGAGGTCATGAGCATTGGGAACATCTGTGCCAGCAGAAAATTGTGTGCTTCTTATTTTCCTTGTGTGGCAACCTGCTAGTTAAAAAAAAAAAAAAAATTGGAATGGCTGAAAATCTCCCACAGTTGAAAAAAATACTGATAGCCACCAGAATTTTATTTTAATAGTTTATGGGTTCTTTTTACTGATTGCCATGTTACATAAGTCAAATCAACTAATTCATCTTGAATCCTTCATAAGCTTCCTTCTCTTCCTTAGTGATGGGGGATATTCCTTCAGAACATTTTTTGTGCTGAGTTTCATTCTTGGATGTGGAAGGGGTTTTTTTCTGCTTCTGTCAAAAATGTTTCCCTGAATTTTACCTGGGGAAAAAAGGACACCAAAGACAACTGTAGGAGACAGAGAATGACCAGCAGCATCAGAAGACAAACTGCCCTCTGCACTCCTGACTGCTTTCTTCTGATAACTGACTTCAGAGAGTCAATGCAGTGGAAAATCCCATGCTCTGTCTGGCATGTCTAATCCAGCTGGCTAGTGCTGTTATGGACATCACCTGCAGGCAAGATCAACGTGATCAACACGCTGTGTAAAACTCTGCTGCACCACCCTGTGAGCTGGGATACTCTTCTCCTGTTACACAGGGAGCTTGTATGGCTTGTAGTTTATCAAACAACAACAAAAAAGGGTTGTTACAGTACAAGGGGGTCTCTCCTTCAGGTCCTTCCTGTAGATGCACTGTGCTGCTCTGTAACTGAAAATGATCCTCATCCCATCAGTCTCCACCACTGGTGCCTGTTACACCAATGTGTCCCATGCTTGACAACAAAATAAGCATAATTATTTACTTAGAGCTAGAATCACAGAAGGACAAAGCTCTAAAACAGTCACCACTGCAACATCCTGTGGTTTTGGAGGTGCCTAGTCCCTGAATGGAACACTGTACTGTGTACAGCATATGAGGAGACCCAGGCTTCACAGAAGGGATCTCCTCACTGACAGCACATCCTATAGCCTCTGCCTTCTGGTTCAGGCTCTTTTCTTTCTCATTTCCCTCTGTCCCCTTCTTACATTTTGGCAAGTTCTTCTCCCCAGCCTATGAAAGCCTGTAGCAAGGCTCAGTCCACACCTCTGTGCCTGCTCCAGGGTGTCTGCTGCTGCTCCAGCAAGCCCAGCTCTGCAGCATGTGCCGTGGCACGATGGGCAGCCCTGCAGAGTGGCCCAGAGAGACCCGGGCGTCTGTGCCAAGTGCAGTAGAAGCCCACTCTTGGCATCACTGAATAAGCACAACGTGCCCACACTTTGTTTTTTGTTAATATCCAACCCAAAATAATTCGTTCATATTTTATAATAAAAAAGAACTCTGCATAAGAATATTATTTTATTTGCTTATTTGAGAAGTGATTGATTTCCCCTTTAGGATTCTGGGAGTGCTGACTTTTGTACAGGGTTTTTTTTTTTGAGTAAAATATAAACTACACTGCTGGAAAGTGTTTCCAGCATTGTGAGACAGCCATGACTTAGAATCTGGGATAATGTGGGAGATTGAAGCTTTCCCTGCATAAACTTGTGCACCAAGGTGTGTCTGGTAGTCTTTCACAAATGCAGCCTCACTCTCGGGTAGCTTGGCTGGATTAATCATTTACTGGCCTGGCCTTGATAAACCCTAGGAGATTTCCCAGGTCTAGTGACACCTCCTACAAGAACCTGATATCCACCGTGTCAGGACTGCAGGGTAAGAAAACATGAGTTCAAGCATGAAAATTAATCAGTGTAGATAACAGGGGAAAACTCATGTCACCTAACTTTGTAGACTCCTTTATCTAGTGCAGCTGTCTAGTCTCTTTTAAATAGGTCTAAATCCAGGAGGAATCTCTCACCATGCACTTGAGCTACAGCTGATATCTAAACTACTGGAAAAGAAGCTGTCCCAGGGGAGGCAGTTAAAAGTTCAGATGAAGCCAGTCCTTTCAGCCTTCCTTTAGGGGAAGGGCAGAGGATTAGGAGTAATTAGTGGGTCATTTGTCCTGACACTGACTTTTCTTACCCTATCTGAGGGGTAAGATTTCATCAAGATTTCAGGCACATCCTCTTCAACACAGTTGCTACCCTAAACAGACAAGAAAGATACAACACAGCCTGTCTCCTAACTTAACAAGACTATTGGAATATCACCTCACTGAATTTTAATTTTTTTTTTTTTTTTGAAAGCTATAGAAGTCCCATTTGTATCTTGCATGATGCCTGAAGGCATCTGATCTCCATAAGACTGTCTAGGTTCAGGTTGACCATACAGGAGTTGAAAGAGGGGAAATGTCAAAGATACCCAAACAACTTAGGGGTGAATATTCACCCTAGCTGCTGCTGTTGCCCTTGAGCCTGTTTCCTTTTATCTTCTTCCTTTAAAACAATAAAGTATAAACTTTTGTTTTTTCTTAATTGTACTTTCAGACATGATGCTGATTTCTTGACAAAGCATGGGAAAATTTTTTTGCCATCAGGCTTTGTGAACTTTTCTCTGTATAAAACATATCAGAATTAGGTTAATTTGGATTGGAGCTGTGTTCAAAATGATAAGCAAATATTTGAAATGTACTTGCAAGAGAAATAAGTGCACAAAACAAACTGTTGTGCCTGTGTACTGTGTAGTAGCAAGAGGGACAGGGACTGTAGAGAGGGGAGCCTCACCTGTGGCTAGTGTGACCTGTTGGGATACATCCAGTCCTGCCTTGCTGCAAAAATAAAGTGCAGCTCCAGTGTTTCATACTATTTACAAAAAAAAGATCCCTTTTTTGTTTTGTTTTGTTTTCCAAAATGGCACTGCTGGTGTTCAGCACACTTGAAAAACACTTGACTCTTTCTCTGTATATAAAACCTAATATTTTTATTTTAAAGTCAATAGAAGCTTAACCTCTGTTGCTCTGTGTTCTGTCCTACAGCTGTAGAAATAAACCACCTCTGTCTTACCTGAGTGTGCAAAACAGATTGAATGTTCCTTCCACAACAATTCATTCTTAAGAAATAATGTATTTGAAACACAAATATGTGAAATGCTGCGAAGATCATACACAAGGTTTGAAATAGTTGATTTACGAAGAAAAATAATCGGTTTTGCAAGGAAAACTTCGCAGAGAGATCTTAAAAAATCCAATCCACCCACAGGCCTCAGTTTAAAGATGGTAACATTGACTGCATTTTGACCTTTTACATGTGGGTAAGCGAGTGATGTACCAACCAGCTCACAGTGATCCCATCTTCACGCTCAGAGCCCATCCTGTGGCTGAGCACGGGGCGGGGCAGCCACATGGAGGTGTACCTTACCAGGGAGGGGCAGTGGCTCTCCTCTCGGCCGGCACAGAGGTGGCTGGTGACACGAGGCGGCAGCGTGCACCGCAGCGCTGCAGCCAGGGGGCAGCTCGCCCGTGCCACTGCCAGCTGCTGACAAACAAACGCAGGCGCCTTGCCTGTAGAGTCCAGTCTTGGGGATTTTACAGGAAAGGCAAACTCTACCAGCAACTGCTTGAGACCTGCTGCTTTCACTTCTTAGGGAACCAGGACGAGACAAAGCACTGACAGACAGGTTGGCACGGGGGCTGGTATCACACATCTGAGCGCTTGGGTGGCTTGAGGAATCATGGCTCAGAGCACTGGGTGGGGAAGGCCAGCGCAGATTTCACTGGCCAAGTGAGGAGCTGTCTCCAGAAGACATCTTTCAAGACATCCTGTGACCCCAAAAGAGTTAGGTAGTCACCATCAGATAGATAGATGGTGATGCAGATCCACTCCTCTTTTCAGCCCGAGTTGACCCTGACATCAGACCTGGGGGTCTTTTGGGTAGAACATTCTTCATTGCTTACACTGGATCAAAGTCACTTTCCAAAAAACCTTAATAACTTAAATAGTTTTTTAGGCTAGAGATAATGAGCATGACTCACTAAATGATCAGTGAACTTACCTGCACAAGGAGAGGCTGCTAAGAGAAATTTAGGCAACTTCATTATATCTTCAATGCACCTGAGCTCTCCTAGCCATGAAAGCTGTGCTGCTCCATGGGTTGCCATTGCCACTCTATAAATCACCTCCACTATTGCAGACAGACCTCACCGAGAGGAGCTGTGACCATCTTGGTCACTGGTCCCACCACATTACCACAAGGGCAGGTGGAGCCCCACAGTGCCACCAAAGCAGCAGCACCTCTAGGCTGCCTGCATTTCATTCTGTGCACAGGGGCCACTCAGGCTCATTTTTACCCTCTGGAGTTCTCTGAAGATCATGTCAAAAATAAGGTAGTGCCATGGCACAGGCACTGGAAGATGTCCTCTGTGTTACTGAGGCTTGCTCAGGGGTTATTGTTCTGTGCCTGCTGCTCTCTCCCAGATGAATCCCAGCCACAGTCAGTCCACAACAGGGCCCAGCTGCAACAGGCTGTGGATGTGGTTACACAGCTTTGGGTAATAAAAGAGTTTAATATTGTGTTTATGGCCTGAGAGCCAGGGAACAAAGCTTGGTACTTCTTGATTTCCTAGGCCAAAAAGAAGTTAGCCAGTGATGTCCAGAACTGGGGCTAGGAAGCAATTGAGAGTCCCGCAAAATGGCATACGAATGCACAGAAAGAAGCATGAACAGATATTGAACTGATCATCTGTTTGAGGAGGTAGCTCTGCCATCCTCATCCTTTGAGGAGGTCCACAGTGTGAAGAGGTGCACAGACTACAATGCACTAGAAATAAACTAAAGTGCCTGGAAGAATCACATTAAAAAGGTAAAGGATGAACATAATGGAACATTGTAAGAGCTAGGAAGTGAGAGAAACCATAGAAATTTGGCTTTGGTAACAGCAGATGAAACTAACACTAAATTAGAAGTTTCACACACAGTACTGTAAAAATAATGCAATATAGGTACCCGCTCACCCAAACTGCTCTTGAAAAAAGACTGATTCTTTAAAGGATAATGATTCAGTGAGTCTTCTTCTCTTCCATAGCTCTTATTGTGAAGCCTATTTTCATCCAGAAAATGTCTTCTTCAATAAGTTACATTCTGACAATACTAACACTGTCTTGGTCTTTTCCCAAGAGAATTAATTCTCTACCCTAAAAATATTTCTTTGCTTCCATACTCCTTTGCTTTTATGTTTTGCCAAACATTTGATAGCAATAAAGACAAATCTGCTGTCACGTTGCCAGAGTAATCAGAATGCTTTATTTTGGTTTGGGGTTGTTTTGTTGCATTGGGTTTTTTTGTTTGTTTGGTTGTTTTTTTTTAACTATTTGCTTTAACTACAGTGATACTAATTTACTGAGCTTCCTATTTCCATTGGCTTCATGTTTGGGTTTTTGTGGGTTTTGTTGTTTTTTGGGTTTTTTTCTTCAGTATTTTGGGTGTCACTGAAGATAGCAGGACATTCATTACTTAAAAACCTTCAACACAGTTTCTACATAACGTTCATCTGGTGGGGGTTTCCTTGGGCTGCCAGGCTGCAGAAACTTCTTAATTGTTGGCATATTACTCATTCTTATTTTAAAAGCCTAAAAAATAAAAACAACACAGTAAGAGTTAAATTCCAGCTACTCCAGTAGCATACAGTGCTCCTTGCATTGAACGACTGCTCCTCCCTGCTGGTAGAAAAGATCCTAACATTCACTCAGATCTCGTGCCATCTACACAGTCTCCTGTCCAACATAAGTTCCCAGCTGCTGCAAAAAGTCTGTTCTTAACAATGAAAGTAGTACTGGAGCACACAGTAACTGAATCCCCACTGCTTGAAAGGAACTGAAGGCAAAAATTCAATATTCAGGAGCACCAGAGGTTTTGAAGGTACAAAAACAGTAACTCAGCTCATGACCTTTTCCTTTTCATTGCTGGTTCTGATGGTGCAAAATACCACGTGGGCAAAACATGATGTATATAAAAATTATTTTAATTTTTATTACATTATCTACATATCTGAGCTCTCTTTGTACCTAGCATAGCCACTGCTGTTCCAGTATGCTAGCTTTTCTAGGATTTTGTGGGTGAAGGTGAAATGGCTGGAGACATCCTTGGCTCAACTCATTTGTCCTGTAGAGGCATCTCGTACTGTGTTGTAGCCTAGGGTCCCCAGAATATCCACATAGGACTGGCAGATATAACACAGCCCCCTGGGAAGATCTGTTCCCTTCTGGAGCAGTGGCTGGAGGCCAGGGCTAGGATCAGGCAAGAGCTGGGCATCTCAGGTGACAAGAGATGCCTCTGTTAAGGCAACTGAGTCAAGGATGCTGAAACATCTTATCGTACAGACAGTCAGAGAGGACTCACTGATGCAGATTGCAAGCAGCTGGAGACCCCATGTTGAGCTGAGGAATCTTAGATGCCCAAGGACCTCTTCTAACAATGGGGCAAAGGGAGAGGAGATTCACAGAGCAACAGCCAGCTCTCCCTGGCAGATGTATGAACATAATTTCCTCTTCCTTAAAGGCACTAGAAGGATAAGGCAGAAATAGAAGAAGGAGCAAGAAAAGTGAAGACTGAGATAGGTAGCCACATTTTTAGAACTTACTCCCTTGTAGTGGTGAAGGAATCCCTCCATAATTTAAGGCATGGCTTCAACAGAGCTGTGTCCTTACCTAGTGGCTAAGATACCTTGCTAGAAGATGGGAGCAGGAGGCAATAATTACCTGAGGCTGCAAAACTGCATACAGGACACAATCTGAGACAGTTAACTGCCCACTTTGTGGCTGAGGTACCTCATTCTAGCACACTACATCCAGGCTTAAACTGTTGGGGTTGAAATTTAAAGGTTTGGGTTTTGTTTTTTTTAAGTAATTTAAAAAATCAAATCAAAGCCCTTTTCCTCAGCAGTTCCAAGCAGAAAAACTAACTGTTGTAGTCTGACGCTGAACTGTTTCTTTTGCTACTGGTAATAAAGCCAAAGTCTTTGAGTTCATCCCTCAGATTAAGTTTGTAAGCTGTAAGAAGCATGACCTCAAGCCTTGCAAACACAACTCAAATGTGTATTGCCCCCACTGCTTTATGATCATAATTGCAGGCATGTGGAAGGACTACTGAACACTACCTGCTTATTTCCTGTCATGGACTACTTGGGTCCACTGTATCTCAGCTCTTAATGACTGCTGCAGGTCATGTCCCAGGCTCGTTCATGCACTGTATTCTATAACATGCTGCATGCCTGGAGTCTTCTGGTTCTGATCAAGTCTCACAGCAGAAGTGCCTCATTTCTGCCTGGTTTCAGACTTTGTGCATGGCACAAAAGCAGAGAATTCATCCTTGTTTGTTGATCATTGAAAGAAAAATTTAACTTAATGCTAAAGGCTTGAGGTTCTAGTTATACTGTAGAAGGCAGAAGTGAAGCAAGGTTACCGAGATCCCAAAATTGTAATACCAGCCAGTACAGAAAAAGGCACATCATACCTTATTCTAACAGATCAACCTGTGTCACAGACTTAATTTATAGCAGGATATTACTGGCAGGAAGCAGGAAAATGAAAACAGGGCAGGTTTGATAAGTGGTTCCCTTGAGATGATATTATTTCTGTTGAGGTGGCATATACCACTCAAAGAGGGACAGGCATAACTGAACAGGGTTTATCAGGAGCACAATATCTCACAACAAACCAACTAAAATTAGTTCCCTCTTGTGCTCGACATTAAGCAAACATACAATAGTGATAGTTGCTCAAAGAGCCCACCCCCTGGTTCACATAGCATGGAGACCAGCACTTCAGGATTGCCCCCAGCTCCTGAGTACAGGCATGTTCAGTGACAAAGTTACCTGCAGCTGAGGAAATCCTGACAACACGGCAGGTATTTTCTCCTCCACTGCTAAAATGGCTTCAATTAGCTGAACATCTGCCCAGCTGAACTTGTTGCCCACGAGAAAGTCTTGGCCATGCTGTTTCAAAACCTGTAGAAACAAGGGATTGTGGGCTGCAGATGAGAAAGGGACAAGTGACGCGTGGCAGCTGAGCCTCACAGCGCAGCTGCAGAGCTGAACAGGGATTATAGCTGAGATTTTAGGGTGGAGTTTTCAGCTGGAAGCTGTGAGCCAAAATAACTTCATTATTATTGCGAAAAAATCCAAACTCATGTAGTACACAGACTACAAAATTTGGTCACTCAGTAATGATGAGTGATGGTAGGCACTGGGAACAGGGACAAAACCATGTGCTTAAGTAGAATCATAACAGTCATAGAATCAGAAACAGGGATAATGGAGGAACTAAAGAGTAACTTGCAGAATTTATAAAATTAACTGTAAATGAAATATCCAAATGCCACGTTCAATGTTGACACCAGGAAGCAAACTTGGAAATGCAGAATTACAATAGCTAACTAAAGAAAATCCCTGCCTTTGGGAATAAGTTACTATAGTCATAAGAGCTTCCAGCCTTTATTATTGTTTTCCATCAAAACTAGATGAATGTTACAAAAGCGAGAAATGTTGCCAGATGCCTGAGTCATGTGGGCTTGCTCTGTTGTTTTCAAAAGTGGGATATGCAGAAACCTGTGACTGTTGTTTTACTGAAGTACTCCTAATCTCTCTACCTGATTTATTTACAAGGGATTTTTGCATTCTTCTAGTGAAAATTTTCCAACTGAAATTAAGTACTGCAGAGAGATGTGCTCGAAACAAAAGTGTGGAACTATCATCTAGAGGAACAGAGAAATCATACATGCTTGCTTTTACTTTAGTGAAAGGTTTTGCTGTATAGCTGAGAACTTATAGCTTTCTTTGCTTTGCAGATGTTCAAATACCTGACAACACAAGCCAAAAAATAGAGAACATGTGCCACTGTATTTCCCCTTCTTTGAGAGAACCAGAAAAGCTGAGGATTTGGAGATGACCTGCACTACAAACACGTTCTTATTTTGGGAAACTTTTTGATAATTATAACTGCAAGTTTTATAGACATCTTCCCTGTAACTTACCTTTTCAAAGACCGGGAAGTACCTGTTAGTTGCTCTCTCCTTAATTGAGTCAAGAGTTTTCTCCTTTGTCTCAGGCGAGGAGAAAGGAAACATCAAAATCATTTGCATCAGATCTGTTATTCCTTCCACATACATGTCAATCCTGTCGGTGGGGGGAAAAGGGTAGAAAACAGCACAGAAGTTATTTCATCTGTTTTCCAGCTGACTAAGGCAACTATTAATTGTAGACATCACAGTTCAAATTTTCACAGCCAAAACTACACAAACTAAACCTAAATATTTTTTTAGAGGACTAAAAGCCCATTTCTGTTCAGCAGCATTTCAGAAGCAGTGGTTAAAACCTAAGCAAAGGCTAGAATCCGGGCTTTTTGTTGTGTTAATCTTTCTAATGCCTTTCTCCTGGATTTACAGGATTAAATTTCTTGTATATAATACAGCTATCAAATAACAGATTGCTCATTAAGTGAAAGGAGGTGTTACAGTACAGGGCTCTCTCCTTCAAGTCTTTCCCATAGAGGTTGTATTTCCCTGCTATGTAGCTGAGGATGGCTCTGGTCTGCACCATCTTCATCCCATCCATCTCCACCAGGGGCACTTGCTGGAACAGCAGGACTCCATCTAGAGAAGAAAGTTGAGGGAAAGCTTGTTAGTTCCTCCTCGACTGCTCATTTTGCAGGAGAGCAAGAGACAGAACACTTTTCTTTTGCAGTGTAGGAAAACACTGGTGTCCTAACTGTGAAACTCCGTGCAGTAAACTAGGATTGTGGGAAAGACCAAATACTGACTGGCCTGCATCCCACTGCTGTCGCTAGGCCATCACCGTGCAGCGGGCCCCTTGCTGACAGCATTGCCAGAGCTTCACTGCCTGATGGGACCTGGCACCGCCTGCTCCTTGGCACTTCTGGACACTTCCTCATGATGGCAGGAAACACCTGAACCAGCACTTTGAACCCAAGGGATCAGAGAAGAATGTGTTCAATTTCAACTCAAAAAAAAAAAACCCAACCAATTATTTGCAATGCAGAGCAGTTCTTGTCAGGGACATAGAGCAAGACTGAGCTACTGGGATCAAGGAAGAGGTCAGGCCACTTGAGACATTATGAAGCTACAGAGTTCAAGGCAGAGACTGTGACAGCAGTTGCTATTTAAGTTTTACGTAGTCACTCCAGGGACAAGAGCTTGACAGTCCCCAGAGATTTTATTACAGAGCTGTCTTCAGTGTCGTTCCAGAACAATTTAAGCCTATTTAGATACAACTTTGTAGTCCCCTTTTCTGCTGGTGCTGGTAGGAGCATTTGGCCAAGCCCTCAGTGTGGCAGCTCCGGGAGCTAAGGTGACAGAGAGATTCTGCATACCAAAGTCAGCCTTTTCTAGACCAGGTTTCTGCTGGAGTAATTCCCTGTGTCTTCAGAGACACTGCCTCCTTCATTTACACATTAAGGGCATCCAGAGAACAATCCCACGCTGTTAAAATCACAGCAAAATTCTAAATCAAACACAGCAGCTCCCACTTTGCATTGCTCAAAGTTAATAATTTCTTTTAATTGATCAATTTTAACCTGTTCAGTCCAGGTGTAAGGGTTCATCTTAACTGGCTCATCTTGTTTGTTTTTCTCCACAGACCTATTAAATGCTTTGCTAGTCTAGAATTATAAACATTCTTCACTCATTCTATGTTGTTAATTTACAGTTTAAATTCAAAGAGTAGTTCTCTCTGCAGCAACAAATAGCCCATGTTCGGTTTTTGTAAACATTGACCTTAAGATCCTGTGTCTGTGTCCTTCCAGAACATGCCTCTGCAGCTTAAGGAAGAAAGATTACTTGGTATCTGTCTACCAGAAACACATGATGGTCACCAATGACATCTTGGAAATGGCTCTTGGCCTGGGACAGCTCCCAAATAAGAATCTTGCTTTGGGAAGTGCTATTGGCCCTAGACCAAAAATGTGCCAGGAGTCATGCTAACGATTCAACAGCATAGGTATTTAAGTGGGATTCATGTGTTACAATAAACACAGTCACAGAAGCTATAGCTTTTAGCTCAAAAGAGTTGTTTGGCACTGGAAATAACAGGTTGTTCAAAGCTAATTATTTCAGTATTCTAGCTGTGCACCTAGAAGTTTTCACTGTTTCAAATAAATTGATTTTAAACCACATAAATTTGCCAAGTCAGAGGAATTTTTTGAAGGACTAAGCCTCAGGTGTTGGGATTCTTACCTTTGATTAGCTTTTGATACTGCTCTTTTGTTTCCAGAAAAACTTCTTCAAACTGGAAAAGTAGAGAGAATATCATTACATTGCTGTATTTGAACATTTTTATTCTGTAAGTGACTGCAACAAAACCCTGTGCAAAAGCTAATGGGCCCGATCTTCAGCTGCACTGTCCCCCATGTGCCCTCAGAGCTGGGGAGGAGCAGAAGGGCCTGGCCAACTCTGCCTCAGGGAAATGGGTCAGAAATAACTTAAGTGCAGATAGAAATGGAGTATAGACATCTACAGGAGGAAGACAGGTTGTAGCCAGTGCCAAAGAAAACGAAATAAATCAACTATTTCTAACCCCACCCCAGAGTGTGTAAGTCAACAAGACTCTTTTGTTTATACAGATTGTAATTGCAAACTAAATAAAAATTATTTAAGGTGCTTTTGCACAGCTGGCAAGCTCAGATTGATTAAGAGCCTTTGGATAAATCACTATTTTGACCCACTATTATTAATGACTTCAGGGGACGGATACTAGCTTTAATAAACTCCAAGCTCCTCTGAGCTTGCGTCCCAAATATTACCGACCAAACAAGGTAGTTACAGACATGTAGAGCCACTGGCCAAACGAATTTAGCCACCTCCCTTTCAGTCATTTATTCTCCATGTGCACGTTAAATTGTTCCTTATTGAGGCCAGTTGAAAGCATCAGTCTGGAACACTGTACCAAGTGTCAACCAACCTCCACGCCGGCTGCTGCCAACAGCCATCGTACTGGCTCCATTCTTCCCCTTCCATTGAAGTAGGTCAGCCTGGGCTTCCCCGACATGCTGCTGAGCTCCTGCTTCCCTGAAAAACATTAAGCAGAAAACACTGTATCATAAAAATGGTGTAAGTACCATTATTTTGAGGGGACAGACCCTTTTATTCTCACTATACCCGTTGAAGTTTAAACTTCATCTGGTATAAAACAAAAAATGAGATGGACCAGTGACACCACACAGCCTGTGCTAGGAGAGGAAAGATGTACAGATCTGTACATTCCCCAGTGTTACTGAGAGAGGTTTGTTATGATTGTAAGCAAACATAGACACCTTTAAACAAATGGTATGAGTCCTGAGCTACAGGCCTTGATGTGTTTTAAGACAATTATACAAAGACATCAAAAATCCTACCACATTCTCAGGGCAGTTACTCACCCTCACTGCCATCACCCTCATTGAAAAGATGAAGAAAAAGAAAACACGTTTTACTGTTATGCTGAAATTTGTCTAGTCTTGTTTGCCAGAGATTGGACAACATTTTGCAGCTTTGTGTGCCATCCACTTCTTTCCCCAGGTTTCCTTGGAGGTCCTATCGAACAGCTGCAGCCCATTTCCTGCTGCTTATGGCAGCCTTGAGGTTTCTCTCAAAGCCAGACCTGGAACCTAGCTGCACTGGCTTCAGGTGCCCCAAAAAGTCTCCCCCAGGGCACTGGAGAGGTGCATGCCCAGGGGACTGGCATGCTGGAGGCTGTCTGAAGCTTGCTGTGACAGCACCTCTCTCCAGGCTGAGCAATGGAGCGTGCAGCAGAGAGAGCACATCTGCACTGAGCCGTTTCATGTGTAGGGACAGCCAGCTGGACCACTTGTGCTGGAACTCAAGTACAAGTCTCTGCAAATTCAGGCCTTCATTTTTCTGTGTTTCATTGCCCTAATTACAAAAAAGAAACAAACTGGGACTAGCATTCCCCCTTCACAAATATGTCAGTATCACACACTAACAACTGGGAGAAAAAAAAGCATTAAAATTAGTATCCTAATAGTATTCTAATGGCTCAGAAACCAGAGTAGAGTGCCTGATTAAAAAAAAAAAGTAATTTTACAGATGACCCAGTTTTCTCTAGAGCTAGAAGCCAAAGATGCAACTGTACAACCACATGACATTTCCCATTCAAATCAGGTTCAGTATGCTCTAGTGATGTTTTCTTCATGTTACAATGCTTTGTAAGTGAACTTAAAATAAGGTACATTTGGAAAATAATTTTGCCAGATTTCACTTTAAAGAACAATCAGACTGAGAGTTCTTCTTTGAGAAATTGTGGTAAGAACCAAGTCATGTTACTACAATAAACAGGAATATTTGGAGTAATTTAGACAATATAAGCCAACTATAAAGGAAAAAATTATCACCTCCTGTTTTAAAGTGTGAATAGCTGTTACTAATTACAATGTTTTACCTCTAAGACAGTGGCTTCATTAGTTTCTGCACGTTGTGTGACTAGCTGTCACTAAATGGCAGCAGAGCTTATCTGTGTAGCTCACAGCAGCTAGCTAGTGCCACTTTCGTTATCACACTTCTCAAATATGTTGCATCTGTATCATTTCAGCACACATTGCTCCAATTTGTAATGTGCAGAAACTTTCAGTAAATAAGACTTTAACTAAAACAGCCAAAGACTACAGAATATGACTAAAAATATGGAACTCAATCCTCTGGGAAAATTTATTGTTTGCGGAACAAAAGC
Organism: Merops nubicus; assembly: GCF_000691845.1. Classification (NCBI taxonomy): domain Eukaryota; kingdom Metazoa; phylum Chordata; class Aves; order Coraciiformes; family Meropidae; genus Merops; species Merops nubicus. The sequence continues at coordinate 16,867 of NW_008586764.1, read as the reverse complement.
AGAGGGAGCGAAAAGCCTTAGGTATAGTTTTATCATTTTACATGAACAAGAAATTCTATATGACATTAAATTAAGTGAGAAGAAAAATGACAAAAAGACAATAAAAACCTGTCATCAGTTTCTTTTTTTTTTTTTTTAATTAAGAGCAACTCTGTCAGCTGAAGTGAATTTTAATTGTTTTAAACTTCTGACAGAAAAAAACTTGGTTTTTGGTAATGTCTCCTCAATGCTGTCAAAGTCTCCTCAGCCCTGAGTTCCTTCAGGACTTCACTCAGTCCTTCACTATTTTTCTAAAATTTTAGTAAAAGATTTGCAGGATGTTGTGTTTAAAAACCAATTAATCCATTTTTGATACAATGTTGATGATTTATTAGTAGGCAAGGAATCTTGTATGGCTGACACCCATTCCTTACTATTTGCTGCAGCTGAAAAGGGCCATCAGGCCTCTCCACATAAGTTACAACTTTGATAAGAGAAGTGTAGAATGTTTGGGTTACATTCTCCAACAAAAGGAATGGTGTTTATCTGGAAACCTTACTAAAATAATTCCAAAATCTCCCCTGGCCAGTTACTAGAAACAAACACCATTGTAGGAGCTGTAGGACTCTGCCACCCCTGGACAGCTGCTTTTGAGGAAATGGCAAAACTCCCGAGACTGATTATTAATCAGGATGCTGAAGAACCACTTCACTGGCGTAGAAGTACTTTATAGGGGTAAAGACACTCAAGCTTTTGAAGCGAGCTGTGCCTGCCCGGGACTGCCAGACTTGAATAAACCATTTACCTTGTTTGGACAAGAAGGGCAAGGAACAGCCTCTGGGACAGGAACTAACATGCTGAACCCTGCTGATCTAGTCCCTTCACCTGGAGAAGGAACTTCACATCATGACTGTGGAGTAACCAACCATGAAGCCAAAAAGACTCAAGAAGATTTAACAGGTGTGCCATTTCTGAATCCCAGTCTGGAATTTGTTGGCAGGTCCTCGTACTATCTGAGGAACAACGGGTTTACGGGTTATTCAGTAACTACTTTGAATGAAGTAGTGGAAGCTTCACCACTCAGTCTGAAGATGAGTACACGTGCAGGCAAATTAATTGCACTGAAAAGAAGGTCTATCAGCTGGCAAAAGAAAACCCCAACCTGTAAATATCTATGCGGATTCTCAATATGCATTTGAAATACACCATGCTACTAGGTAGTTATGGAAGCTGCATGGCTTTATAACTTCTAGTGGAAGTAAAATATCAAATGCACCACAAGTTAATGAACTGTTAATAGTTACACAATTGCCAGAGAAACTTGCTGTCATTCATCAGCCAGACCATACCAGCAGAAGGACAAAAGAAGAAATAAGAAATAGTCTAACAGATTTTGCTGCTAAAGCCACAGCACGACAGCCATACGAACTACCAGGCTTAAGAGCAGTCCAGTGGTCTGACCTGGTGTTGTTTGCTCCTGAAAAGATGTGTTTGACTGTCCCTGCTGAAAGGCTTGACTCCTGCAGAACATACAAGCAACCAAAGTCTCCCTGGGAATTCGGAGAGCAGATATGGAAAACCTTCCTATTTTATGTAAGCAATACCCAATTCCCGTAACAAAAATACATCACCATCTAGGGAATTTTGGGACTGCTGCACAATTCTTCAGACATTGCTGAAGAATTGGTTCATGGCAGCAACCAGCGCTGCAGCCAAATAAAAAACAACATAAGAATATCTTGTATGCATTACCATAGCCATAATTAATATTTAGCAAAGTCTTCAACTCAAAATTTGTCCATATACAAATATTTGTACTGCTTTTGTCTAAACTTCATATTTCCGTGCTATTTCCTAGTGAGGCTTTAATAAAATGCCTGCCCTGAATTTCTCTGAGGATGCTTCTCAGCGATGTAAGACCCATTTAGGAGGGAACAGTCTTTCAGAAGCAGCATTGTCTGCATTGAGTGTGACGTGCCCTCTAGCCCTGAGGCTGGGAGCAGAGCCCAGTGTACCAAACGGGCCAGCTTTGCCCGTTCTCAGACCCAGAAGAAACCACCACGGTGCCAGAGGCTTGCACTTTGTTCCCCCACTCACCTTTGCCTTCCCACCCCTTCTCCCCTCAGTGGTTTCACAGCTGCCTTGCTCAGCTCTGAACTGCACTGCAGGGTTAATGTCACACTAAAAAATGTGCTTCTCTTTCTTTCTCTTTCCTGCAGCTTCCAGCTGGTGAGTAACTATCGAGCTACACTTAATCTACATGGCACACAAACTAAAGAGAGCGGAGAATTTACATTACCCCAGCAGATGCCCTAATAAATTTAGAAGTACCTTCATTATAAATAGTCACCCAAACACTTTAAGAAAAAGGAATTTGTAAGTTGGTACTTACCTTCTAACCTTAACTCAGCCTCCACCCAACACAGGCAGGGAACATTTAAACTTTAGAGCTGGGGGGAGTTTCCAGCAATACCCAATTAGAGAGAAAATCTCTCACTGCTGTTAAGCTGGCACCACCCAGCTTAAATATGTACATCTTGGGAAACTGCCATCCCAGACAGAGACTGTCTGTCCTTTTCAGTTTGCTGGTTTGACTCTGCCATGTGGGTAGCCACATAGTTTCTATGGTGGTCATCTATTCAAACTGCTTTCTTGGAGTTATTGGGGTGTTTTACCCAAATACAAGGGTGAGCCACTTAAAAACACTGAGAAAATTATATATGTTGCTGAGTCCTATTTAGGGTAACAGTAACCATTTAAACACTAACCACTGCAGGTTTTAGGCTTATTTAACTACTTAAGGGTAGTCCAAGTTTTTATTTTCGTTGCTGTACGGCACAGAAAAGGTACCTAAAGTATGAGATAACAATGTTCAATTGCTTTGAATTACAGTTTGCCAGTATTAAACTTAGTGATAATTTGGTATAAAAAATGGATGAGCAATTTATGTCACAACCACATGTCCTGAGGCAATAGCATTAATTTTGGAGATTGAGTGTACATGGCTAATACTCAGAGATGAAACAAACTATGATTTTCATACCCTGATCCCATGAAAAGTAACTGCTTCAGTTTTGCTATCTGCATTTCGGGTGAAAATACCGAAACTGGAAGTGGATGTGACCCGACACAAGGATGCCATAGCAGATGGGAAATAGAATTTGGGTGCCAAAGAGCAGTTTCTTTCCTCTAGCATAGACCCACATGTGATGTTACGCATCACTTCACACCCCTGCAGCAGACGTCAGTACAGCTAATCTGCACATCTGTTCAGAGAACCCACACTGTTATCAAAATTGTATTTATCAGTCTAAAGGCATGGTTGTACTAACATAATACCTCAGGATGGGGAATCTCAAGAAGAAAATCTCTAGGTAATTGTCTTGAGGAAATCCCCCCCAAACTGCTACTTTCCATTCTCCTCACAGCTGGAGTTTTGTTACGGTTGCTCTGCCCGACAGTTGCTGGCAGTCTCTTCTAGAGGGCGCACTTCCACTAGAGGCTTCTCACGAATCTGTCATTCGAGTGCTTCAGAGGTTGATGGTGTCAGTGAAAAACAGCTGTATGGTTGTTTTGCCTAGTTCTAACTCTCAGGTTCCTCATTTATTGAATAAAGCCCAGCATTAAATATATGCTTCTCTATTATTTCTATGTCAGTTATGACATACTGACATTTCTATGTCACTCCCCAGAAAATTCCCGAGTATGGGTTGGAAGTCCAGTACAGGCCCAGAACTGTTCCCAGCAGGCAGCATGGGTATGATATCCACTAAGAGCGTGGTGTAAATGCATGCTGTGCCATGCCAGCTGCTAGCAGTGCCAGGTCCCGGTCCCGGTGTGCTGAAACCACTAATGCAGATGTGGCTCCAGCAGGAGCGTGGCGTTTGCAGGAAGGGATGATAGCTGTGTGGGAAAGGAGCATTTGTTCATACCTGTCCATGATGGTGACATTGAATCAAGACTCACCTCTTCCTGCTTTGCAGGTCTTTGAAGTCAGCGTGTACCTGAGTGCAAGAGTTGGCTCAGGAATAGTGACCACAGAAGAGCATGGGAGTAACTGTTGTCTCCTTGTCCGTTCTGCAGTCACAAATGCTGCCAATGGCAGCAATAGACTTGATGGCAAAGAAGAAAGGAAGAGATCTCTGATTTGGGGCTCTTGGGGGTCAAGCAAAGTATTCTGATGCTTTTTGGGTTAGCTGAACATGGCCACATCAAACTTTGACTATTGTTCCCCTTCCACACATTCCTGTTTGCCAGAAAGATTATCCCTTGTTCTCTTATTATTTTGCTTTCAGCACAACCTTCCATAATGTAATTATAAAGCTCATCTGACATCTAAAGGCATTGTAACAATGAGGTTACTGTTACCTATAACTTGAATGGCCGTTCTGTAAACCTTTAGAGTAGAAAAGAAAAAAAGCTTCTTTTATAAACAATTTGTTAAGCCACACCTGTGATTGTTCAGGCAGCTGGCATGGAGCCCAGGTATCACTGAAGAGACCTTGGGTTGGGCATAGGCAGATTTTAAATAGTGCATATACCATGCCCTGGCATGTCAAGTTCCCACAGTGGTCTGTGGACACGCTTCACTTCGTTGTAAGTTAAAGTCCAAAATCTTCTTGAAACGTGCCTGCCTGTGACCCTCACAGCCCCCTAAGCAGCTGACCTGGGGGACCATGCCCCATTCCAGCTTCCAGCAGCGCCTTCTCAGAGGTGGGGACAGGGTATAGACCTGCCACTGGAGAATTAAACAAGGGGCATTAGGAGTAGTCTTCCCATGCTGCTTATCAAGCTCCTAAACTGAAGCACACCACCACTGTGATAAAAAAATTAGAGTCCACATAAATCATAGAATCATTTAGGTTGGAAAACACCTTTAAGTCATCAAGTCCAACCATTCACCTAACTGTATCAAGTCCACTGCTAAACCATGTCCCTAAGCACCTCATCTGCATGACTTTTAAACACATCCTGGGATGGTGATTCAGCCATTTCCCTGGGCAGCCTGTTCCAGTGCTTGACAACCCTTTCTGTGTATAAGTTTTTCCTAATATCCAACCCGAATCTCCCCTGGTGCAAGCTGAGGCCATTTCCTCTCATCCTATCATCAGTAATGTGGGAGAAGAGACCACCACCAGCCTCACCACAGCTCTCAGCCACTTGATTTTACTGCATAACTTGAGCTGTCACAGCAATCTAGCTGACTGTGTGATGAATTGTCTGAGCCAGGGGAAAATCACCCTTAAAGTAAAAAGTGCAGAATTTTCAGGTCTTTCAGCTTATGTAAATCATAAGACAAGAAAAGCAGGGAAGGAGATGGTGTAGGCAAGGGAGGCCCCTTTTTTGTGAGAGAGTTGTCTGTAAAACCACAGCCTCAACTATTCACTATGAATAGGGTACCCAGTAAAGACACCAGAAATACAGTATAGCCCTTGCAGGGGACTTTGTATCTCTCTGCTAAGCATAGAAAAATCTGTCAAGTGCCTACTGTAAGTAGTGGTAAGAACTCTCCCAGCAGTTGATCCAACTAGTGTTGCCTGAAATTGGCATCTTGCTTTTTTTTTTTTTTTTTTTTGGTCAGTGTTGCTATACTTAGGTATGAAGAAGTGCCAGAAGAAGCATGCAGGAGATCTGCAAAGTCTCTATAAATAGCTGCCATTTCTTTTGCACGTTTAGAGGTGCTCATCCAAATACTAAAGTTCCACTGGAATTAACTGCAACCTAACAAAACACAATCCAGAGTAATCTATAAAGATCCCAGAAAGTCATCGGAGACCATAACTTGTACTAAAGCCTATATCTTGCACTCACTATTGTGAATAAGAATTTCAATGGGAATGGACTTGCAATTCCATTGGCAGTGAGTGTTTTAAACCAAAAACCTGTGTAGGACCACTGTCCTTATTCTCACTAAGCATAACTTTTGCCTGGTTGATGCTGCAGAATGACGCTGCAGGTTGATTTGTACATAAATAGGTCTTAACAGAACAAGGGCTGAAGACAAACACAAGTCCTTCTTGGAAAATACAGCAAAACTGCCTAACCCCTAAGTGCTTTGGGATAGCTAAAGAGTGATCTTTTGCAAAAGACTTAGACCTAAGCTGATTTCTTCCCTAGTTTGCCCAGAATTTGGAAGATGACAATAATAGTCTATATAGATCTGTCACTCTGTACAGGCTAGAAACTAAACTGACAAACCTATGTGGGGATATTCACATCCTCATGGGGGAATGCTACTTCCTTAGAAGGAAGCAGGGCTCATGTAGCCCTGCAATGATAGCATAAACAAAAATGTCTATAAACGTTGTATGGAGAAGTACACACTAGCTCATGTATAAACATACTTAGGTGTCTTCATATTAATCCAAATCAAGAAGGTAAATAAAATAAAAAAAAAAAAACAAATAGAATACAAGTTCTCATCAATGATTTACTGAAGTGTCAGGAAATGACCCATCACTTGGGCCAGACCTGGACCATTACAGGATATGCCTGTATTACTGGTCTGGAAAGGAGTGTATTTTAAAAATTAATTTTTTAGCTGTGCTTTGGTTTCCACCACAGTGTGATGTTGGAGTGTATAAACTGGATTCTTTTTGAGTAAAATTAAACTGAAAGGCATGCTCCAAAAGTGCACCAAATGCAGTCTAAAGCAGTATTCAGTCCACACAATGACTCTTGAGCTGAGCTGTAGTAACCCTGTCCCCAGACACATACAATGTTGATGACAAGGTTCCAGGACCAACTGCTCTGTTCATGTTCATTGCTACTGTGCCACCCTATTTCCTAAAAGACATTACCATCAGCTGTTAGGCTTACCACTACCAAGTACCCACAGGCAGTCACCTCCCATATCTTCTGCATCTTTGGTTGTGGAACGTTTGTTGGAACATCATTATACCACAACTTGCCTCATATTCTGGAGAAAAGGTTCAATTAGCAAAGGAATTAAGATCAACAACTGGCAATGAGGGAAAAATATTCATAATGCTGAGAACTTTAGTGGTGCTGAAGCTGGGGAGATTGATGAGCTCTCTAGCAGGCAACTCATTTGTCAAGTGTTAGACCAGCGTACTCACGGAATGCCAAAGTCAAGCAGCACCTTATTTCACAACTCATAGATGACACAGGAGTTAAACATTGCCATTAGGGATTGAGCACAAGTCTTTTCTTGTAAACAATATCATTGATATAGTACTAAAAATAACAGATACAAAACCCCAAGATACTATCCTACAGAGTAGCTTTTCAAAGCACACGTGCCATTTACCACAGTGATTAAAAACATTTGAAATTCTTTTGTCAAGTCATCCGCTGAAACTGTAGATGTAAAAAAAAAATAGAGATAGGAAAAGAAATAACATTCTGAGTTTGGCAGGTGTGAGACCTTAGCCAGGCACTATACCTAGTTTGTGGGACAGGTTACTACCTTTCCTTCACATCTCCCTTCTTTGGTTCCTGAATGCAAACGAAATGCCTTTACAGGAGGCATATGGGTTAACAAGGATCCCCTTCATAGCATGTCTAAAGAATTTATCCTCCATAAAAAGCAAAAATGAAGTTTGCAAGCCCCAGCTTTCATTCATGACACAACAGAACTACATGACCACATAAAAATAGTGTTTATTTGATTAGAACAGATCCTCCAGCAGTTACACCAAAAATGCCATTCGTTTCCTAATACAGTGATAAAAGACCAGCTTAGTTATAAAGGCACAATGCTGTCGTTTCAGACAAGTCACTGATTAACTGGCAAGAGAAATACCTCCCTCCTACTTTCTTTAAAAACCACTTGTTTCATTTGTCTACAGAGATACTAAAAACAGTGAAGGCCTCAGTCGGAACCAAGCATCACACAGAAATCTGGTCTGGATCTCTGAAGGAAGTCCCCAGAAGAACCCACTGAAGCTGTCAGTCAGCAACTCACAGTTCTTTCTTTTTCGCTTTTCCAAAAAGTCTCCATGGAGACAACATGCTTGCTGCCATTTCACCTGCTTACAATTACCAGAAAAATCTCCAGAAGAATGGAGGAAAAAAATGTTAGTAGTAAAGTGTTAGAAAATACATCCACCTACTGTATTTCGTATGAGAGATCATGAGATACTCTCCTTGTGAACACTCCTTCACCTTCTTGCTGCACTACAGTTAATGGTATGTGTGCAATCTGATAGCTCTCTTCAGCTGAGCACAGCTGGGGTTTAGCCAGGGACACTAGTTTGCTTTTATGTCATAATACATTTGGAGAACTCTCCTCACAGTCTCCACGTATTTATCATCAGGAACAGGTTTTCTCTGGCTTCCTGGCTCCAGAAATTTCTTGATTGTGGGGATGCTGCTTATCCTTGATTTAAATGCCTAAAAGGTAAACAGTAAGCACATGGTATTTAAAGAACAGAAAAGAACATAAGAAAAAACAATTTTACTGATTTGTGTAACATCTTTAGCAAGCTGTATGTGGAGACAACGTAAGAGATACCATTTTAGCCATGGATGAGCCCCCTCATTCCAACCTTGTTATTTTAAACAGTAATAAAACAGCCCCTTCTGTCTTGTATTGATAAGAGATGAAGTGGAAACAGTTATCTGTGGTTTCAGATGTGTACTTTACTCAAATCACTCCTTGTGATCCACAAAATATTTTCTGCTTAAAGGTATCACAGAACTAATGAGGGGAGGGAAAAAATGGGAGGGTGGATTTCTTCAGATCTGTACAGGGATTACTCCAGAAAAGAACTGATTCTTTAGATGAAACATATTATAAGGTTTTTCCTAAAGCAAGAAGCACAGGACTACAACGGAGAGTGACAAATGTGGAATTTGGAATTTAATGTGTGGAATTATTTATACAGAACAGATTTTGAAATATTATTTATCACATTCCCAGCCACATGAGTGTATTGTTAGTGTAAGGTACCTGTAACTGAGGAAAGCCTGAGAGCACGTCTGACTTCTTCTCTTCTACCATTAAAATAGCTTCGAGAAGATGAACATCTGCCCAGCTAAAACTGTTGCCAACAAGAAAGTCCTGCCCATGGTCTTTCAAAACCTAGAAGTGTCATAAATGTTCAGATGTGGATAGCCAGATAGGGTTGATGTTTTCAAAATACACAGGCACAACCTCTTTGACAATGCTCACTGTCTCCTCTTAGAATCATAGAATCCTTTAGGTTGGAAGAGACCTCCAAGATCATCAAGTCCAACCCTCAAGCCAACACTACTAAAAGTCCTCTGCAAAAACAGAATCAGAATCAGAATCTGTCATGGTTGAAAGGGACCACAAGGATCACCCAGTTCCAACCCCTCTGTCTTGACCCAGATGCAGGACCTTGCACTTGGTCTTGTTCAAGACTCTTCACCTTTCTCTCCCATGCAAGCAGGGACACTACTAGTGTGGGGACACTGGTGCAGGGCCTGCAGTCACTGATCATTTTACAGAATACCTATGAGCAGTCCTCACAGCAGCCATCTAGAACCCCAGGGTTTCTCTTATCCATCCTTTCTTCCTGTAGCCCTAGATAACCTGATGTACTAGACTACAGGATTAGATGCCTCCTTGGTATTCACTCCTTTACAGCCTAATACACCTTGAATTTTTCTGCATGTAGTTACAGCTTCAATAGGAAAAGCAAGAATCTAAAAGCAAGGTGATCAGCCTAAAGCAATAGAGCCAGGGTGCAACAAGTGGTACCTAGAGCAGCGTGAACTCTGGCAGGCATCCATAGGAGAGCTGGCATTTGCAATGCAAGTTACAGTGTCATTTCTCCTAAAATTAGGAAGTTGCTATTTTAGCTGCATATAGCTATGTTTGCATATTCATTGGATCATAACAGCTTTGAGCTAAAGGGAATTCTTGGACCCTTCAGCCTGAATGTTGATGCTGCTCAGACAATGAAATCTCACTTAGCAATTTCTGCACTGAACCCATCCCAACTTGTCTCCTACTACCCTGACCTCCCTCTCATCTCTCCAGTGCACTGACACCTTTCTGTTTCTTCCTATTCTGGTAAAATACCCAGTGTTCCCATGGTTATCCTTCCAGAACAATGTTAGGGAATGAACCTCCTACATACCTTTTCGTATGCTGGGAAATACCTGCTGGTTGCCTTTTGAACTACAAAAGCACGTTGTTTCTCTTTATCTTCAGCTGATAAGAAAGGGAACATCAAAATGAAGCCCATAAGGTCTTCAGTTCCTCCAACATACATATCGATCCTGAAAACCAAAGCAAACAAAAACCTTAAATAAGAAGGCACCTTCATAAGCAGAGTTTTCTTAGATTTGTGTTCTGATAGTGAAAGCTGAATTTCCCGCCCCCTTATGAAAATTATTTTTCCAGTTAAAAAAATAATATGTCACAGCCTGAGTCTCACTCCTATTTGTTGTATTGCTGCCACTTCACTTGCCTCATTGTGCAGGATTAAACAAGATCATACATAGGTTAAAAAAGGTGTAACTTTGGTGTTACAGATTAATTCAGAATCACCAAGGAAACACACAGCACCACAAGAAGTCATCCCAAACTGGCTTAGTCTCCTAGATGCATCCCACCTTTGGGTTTTCATCCAAAGTCCAAGAAGTACCAAACAGATTCATAACGGGGTTGGAAACCTGAAGTACACAAAGTTCTACATTTAGCTAATTAGTACAGCAGCTCTTTAGATTGTCCCTTTTATTAATTTTTTCCAGAGCTCTGACAACAGGTTTTGTACTGTAGACAAGCCCCAGATTTGAATTAAGTCCTCATGGATATGAATAAAGTATCTGGTAAAACAGTCTAACAAAGTCTCCTAACCATCCTATATTGTAAGAGATTTGAGTTCCTGCTGTGTAGTAAAACTGCAGGTTTTGTTGTCAGGCAACAGCTTCTTGAAAAAGCCTCTGTAAGGATTAAACAGGTTGTGTGCAATAAGAAGCTATCAGATATTCCTGCAAGCCTTAATGTATGGCAGCTTCCCACCTGCTTCTATCTGGTCTTTCAAAACTGCACATCCACGCTGTCTAAAGTACTTAGACCAGCTGTCTAAAGTACTTAAACCTGGAGCTGATCACAGCAAGCCTTCCTAAAAACACTGATGCTTCCTTCCCTCTGCCCAAGAGCAAATGAACAAATATACCATTTATATTTGCTGGTAGCAAAGACAGCATGAATAAGTGCCAGTCTACATCTAGGACTTGATGGAAGAGAGTTCTGCCTGAAAGGTGAGGTATGCCAGGAATGCAGCCTACAGGAAACAATGGCCTACTAGCAACAGAAAGAAGCTGATCAGCTGTGATTTGAGCTCCTGTCTGAACGTTCATTCTTTCTACTACTTCCCTGAACCTGTTTCAGCCCATTCTTCCAACCATTTGCACCATTTAATGGCAGTTTATTGGGAAGTATCTATTAAAGTTAGATGCTTTACTGGCTGACCTTTACTTTTCCTTCGTTCGAAAAACAGTAGGAAATGGACATTTAAAAGCTGCATATTGAGATAGCCCAATCACCTTTTGTTTTCCTTCACACAGACAACATCAAGACCTGGACTTAATTCCAGATGAAACCAGAGGTTTTTCAACAGTGTTTAGCTATTCTTTCCCCAATTCCCAAAGACCTAAACCATACACTTTTTACATCATTCAACCACAGATAACATCAATGACAGCACTTATTTTCCAACCAAAAGTTAAAAACTAACCATTGCTTTCCAGGAAGTTTTCTGTTTACAAAAGTAGTTCAACGTTTACATGCCACTCCCCTCTCCAATACCTGTGTCAAGCTGTACTAAGCACAATAAACACCTGCCTCAAATATTTTTATGCAAAAATAATCTAATTAGAACAAATCAGGCTCGGTGCAAGTTGTGTGTCACTGAGGCATGCAGGTGATTGTGTGTGTGTGCAAGTATGCAGTTAATTCCAGATCTATCTAAGCTACTATAATAAATTCAAGAAGAGTAGTACTGTTACAGTACAGGGCTCTCTCCTTCAGGTCCTTCCCATAGAGGTTGTATTTCCCTGCTATGTAGCTGAGGATGGCTCTGGTCTGCACCATCTTCATCCCATCCATCTCCACCAGGGGCACTTGCTGGAACAGCAGGGAACCACCTAAAAGGAAAGCCACACATTATTCTCCTGGATCTAGTAACTCCTCGTCAGATTTCTTGCAGTCTTCAGAAGACAGTCATTTTGGTGGTGAGCTTGCTGTGGGAGGTCATTATATTAAAATGGAATCCCTCCATGCAAACAGTAAATTACAGTGGTGCAGATGAATGAAACTGCACAACACAGTTACTGTGGATTAACATCCCTGCTTTAAAAAAAATCCCACTGAAGCTGCAGTCAGGACTCTGTGCAGCAGCTTTTATGCTGAAGTTGAAATGAAGATAATCACACTAAACATATCAACTCATTAAAAAGTGTCTTATTCTAAATACATTTTAAAAATTCTGTTCTATTATTTAAAATACAGTTGAAGCAAATGTCAGATTCCCAACTCCCTTTCTTATAACCAGTATCTTAAGTTATATCAGGGCATTTAATTAAGTTTTAGGATAAATTTTTTCAAGTTACTGAAGCCCATGGTACGGCTGTGGGACCAGATGGGACCCGCAGGCAGAGAACAAAACAAGCCAGAAGCCTGGGAAACTCTCCAGGTTGGAAAGATATTCAATTGCATCTGTCCACATATGGGAAAAAAATCAGCCTCTGCAGCTGTTCACAGCTCTCAGTTTTGCTCCCTTCTCTGCTGTGTGGAAAGGAAATCCCACACAGTCTCCCAAGTCTTCTTTTTACATGACTTCTCTGAGGCTAAGTACAGTCTGGGCACATTTTTCTTCAGGCTTCACATGGACTCACCTTGCAGGAGTTTCTCATACTGCTCTCGGGTTTCCAAAAACTCCTCTTCAAACTGACAGAAGAGAATGAGGAAGAAGAGGAAAATAAAGTCTTTTCACTTTTCTAGAGCAGGTAGGCTTTTTAATTATCATAAAAGTAAGAGAATATACATCACAGTTCCCTCCATTCCAGATACAGCTCTAAGAGAGAAAATACCAAGGGCAGAAGCACTGTCAAAACCTCTTGGACTGTCATCTTTGACAAATGCTGCTACAGGCAGCCCTAGCACAAAAACAAGTAATAAGAACTGGAATGAGGGTGGTTTATTTGCTATTGAACAGTCAATAACAAATTTATGTGAAACAGTCAACAATACAGACTAGTCTGTCCTTAAAATGCTTTCTGGTCTGTGGAAAAAAGCTCTGTGTTGGGGTATTTTGATCTGGGAGCTAGACAGGGGCAAATTCCTAGAAAAAATTCTTACAAGGTTTTTACAAAATAACACAGAAGTATTATGCCCAGCAGGAAGTTTAATAAAGAAGCATGTTTAGGATAATTAAATATTAATTATTGACTAGATAAGAAACAAAAAGATACATAATTGCCTGTGATCAGAATGGTGTAGCTATATTCAACACTATTAAGGATGGCTGGCCCAATCAGTGCTGCTTATGGAGAAATTCAGTTCATTATTAAGACACCAAAGTTAAATGTCTGCATGTACTATACATGTCTATAGCCAATGTAGACCATGGAGACTGGAAAATGACTGTTTACCAATTCCATAGTCCTGGCTATGGACTCCCAAGGATCCTTCCTCAGTCAACCTCTCTCGGAACACCTGTGCAACTTATGTTAAGAATTGAGACTTGCTATCCTACAGAAACCACCAAGATTAGGTGTGCTAATAGAGTGCCCATGTTCAACCATAGTAAGTGTGATCACCCAGTGTAAAATTCAGAACCCAGGTTTCTGCTGAAGGAAAGCTGGGAAAATAATATCCCAAGGAAAGATATATTAATTGGTCCCTGTCAACAGGGGTTTTTTTTAATTTAAAAAAAAATAAAATTGGAGAGGGAATTTAAACATAGGAACAAGCAATGGAGGGAAGCAGCTGGTTGTGTCTTCTGTAAGGCCTTCAAATAAAGACTTGTGGTCTTTTTGAAAAACTTATATTCCTTGTCTCAGTGCAGGGGTAACCATATGAAGTGTAACAGCCTGCTATAGAAAAGAGGACACTCGGAGCAACTACTAGTCCTTTTTGTCCTCAAACTGCATTATCAGTTTATCAGCAAGAGAGAGCAAATGAGTAAGTAAATTATATCTTATCAAAACCAATTATTTTAAAGTGGCATCTTGCTTCTCTGAGTTTCCCCATCCCTACACATTGGTCAGCTTGCTTAGTTCACCCTCTTAAGCCTCATCTAAATGATCTAAGTAATACAAAATATATTTTGTGCTATAGCTTATTGTGGAGGACGCGACCAGTGGCGTGAAAAATAAAATAAAAATCTCTGTGTGAGCATCCAACTGGAAACAGAAAGACTAGAGAAAGTAAATTTGCTGCTGCTTTACTTGGCACAGATAATAGTTGTTATGTCACAAACACATCTATTGTTCAGCTCTACAGCTCTGGGGCAGTAATCCAATGCTTAATTAATGAAAGACTGCATAGTGCTTAAGCAAGAAAGTGGTTTACAGTGTCATTACAGTCATCTCAGAAGACCGTAACTTGAAGCCAGACTTTTGTGTGCTTACAGTAAGAGTGTTTAATTACACTGAACAGCCAATCCTCATTTATTATTATGTCCTGGGTTGCCTTTTCTTTTTTGGTTTATAACCTGCAATCTTCCTCAAAGACAAGCTTACCAATATGCAGCTTAAAGTTAAAATCACCAAAACAAACCTCGACCCCAGCTGCAGCCAACAACCAGCGAATCGACTCCATCTTGCCTCTTCCGTCAAAGTAGTAAAGTTTTGGTTTCCCAGTCATGACTTCAAACTTCCTGTTACCTAAAATAGTTAGAAAAGATAATGAGTTAATAATGACACATAATGACCATTACTCCATCTGCCATCAGATTTATGCCACAGTATTTCATAGTCTTTTCGATCCCGTGAAATTCAGGAAAAGTAAGCATCAAGTTGCTAAGTAGGACATAACAGAAAAAAAATAAAGTCACCACTAAAGAAATCCTTAAAACTTTTAGAAAAACCTAAGTTTTAGCCCTGGAGCTACTCAACCACCACTGAAAGCCAAGTTTTGATTAAAAAGGAGGAGGCAGGTTTTTCAAATCTGGCAGTCCTTGTATCAAAGAATGCTAAAAGTATCTAAACATCAGTTCTACACATACTTAGAAGTATGGCAACATAGTTTCAAAGCCTCTCACTTTTCTTTTTAGCTCAGGTGATCCAGGATAAGTATGTAATTCAGAATCAATCAGTAGAAATTTCAAAAGAATTACTAGTTTCTTCTGTAATAATCCAGACTAAAAGATAAAGATTCAGACTTTTGCACTACTATCCTTCTAGTGGAGGCACTTCTTTCTAATAATAAACCTTGTTGCAAGGTAAAACTTTACACTTTTCAGCTGATCAAATACACCATGCTTTACAAGCAGCATTTTAAGTTTTCAAATGACTTCATAAATGAGGCTATTAATTGTTATTTTTTTTTAATAGACTAGTGTTTAGGGCTCAGCAGTAATTGGATTCCACTGCAGAACCATAAGGCAAGGAAGCATCAAGTTTCATCACACTGGCATTTCATACTCCCAACTCCATAACAGCAACCCCTTGCTGCAACTGGGAGCTGTTTCCCCTCTGCAGGGAGATTTCTTGTCACTCCAAACCACAGTTCAAGCAATCCTGGAAAAGCGGCTGTTGGCATTCGAACAATAGCCTCCAGTTCCCAGTGTTGCAAGAGTTCTTTCATAAGCAGAAAGAAAAAGTGAGATTTGAGAGACCTTGAGTGCACACCAGGCAAGTGTTAGCCAACAGGCACAAAAATAGAACTCAAAATGCAGGCCTGCATCTGACCAGAGGAATCCAGACGATCCAGGCCATTCGGCCCTTCACGCCTGCTTGGGGACCTCTGTTTCTTCTTAGCTAAATCACTACATGAAAGAACAGAATGAAATAGGAGTTGTTTGTAATACAGCTAAAAGCACAGAAGGGGGAAAAAAAAAGCCAAAGTTTTTTGTTTTGTTTTGTTTTGTTTTTTTGAGATTTAAAAAAATAAAGAAACAAGAGTCAATTTTCTTTAGTGTCCCTTCCTAAGACATGCTCCTAGCAGGCCAGCTGACATGGTGCAGGAGATAAGCTGTTGCCAAGCCCAAATCAATGCAGTGAAGGTGAAGGGAAGGCAAGCACACAAAGGTGGGTGCTTCTCTCCTAAACACAGGCGGCTCAACAAGCTTTGAAGCAAGCTGTGGCACTCTGGTCCTAAGATGGAGCCTGCCATACTACTGGAGGAGAAAGTGCAACTTGTGACCTGAAATCTGATGGGCAGAGCAGCCTGGGGATGGGCAGAGAGGTTCTCCCGACCCTGCTCTTGTCACTGTACGTAAAGAAGGGAAGATGGCAACTGGCAGCCAGGAGCTGCAATCTCAGGTAGGTCACTGGCCATTCCCCTCAGCCTGGTAACTCAACAGCAAAAGGGACTTTGGGAAAAAAGCATCTGAATTTACTCCCTTGTAGTGATTTAAGAAGGCCACCTGGGCTAACAGGGAGAAAGAGGGAACATAAATATCTGGGCAAGAAGTCATTGCTGCCATGCTAGACACAGACCAGAACACTGCTGCTGAGGGCCAGGAGGTCAGCTGCACTT
Organism: Merops nubicus; assembly: GCF_000691845.1. NCBI lineage: Eukaryota > Metazoa > Chordata > Aves > Coraciiformes > Meropidae > Merops > Merops nubicus. The sequence continues at coordinate 246 of NW_008586764.1, read as the reverse complement.
GGCACCTCCTGCAGATCCAGGACTTCAGGACCCCAAGTTCGCTGCTTGCATCCATCAGTCTCAGCCCAGCAGCGGCCGCTCCTTCCAGCCCTGCCTCAGTAACCCCGGCCTGGGGGGATGTCCCCCGCTCGGTGTGGGACAGTCAGCAGCCTCCCGGGCCCACAGCTCCAGCCCCTTCCCTTGGCCGCACGGTCTTCCTAGACAGAGCCGGGCCGAGCCGAACCGAACCGAACCAAACGAAACGGA